>NC_080419.1:102323352-102479112 GCF_029873635.1 Malania oleifera | reverse complement strand
TGCACAGCAGATCGAGCTCGGAATGCGGTAACTTGGAAAGAGCTGGGCCAATTCCGGCAGATCTCATACCTACCCCGCCACGGGAGGAAAGGGAAGGGCACCTGATCGCATGACCTGACAAAGCATGCAAATGACACCTAATGAACGTTCAAAGAAGATGCCTATAGATGGAGGACCTGGCTCCAGCAAGTGAGCCCTCTTAGTGGAAAGAGGAAGGCAAGCGTCCCTAGTCGTGAATACATTGAAGATCCCTACTTCAAGACATCTCCTAGGGGCAACCCCACCATGACTTTATGGATATGTTGCCTACTGGAGAAGAGAACTTGAAACGGCCATCCAATTCGGAGAAGAACCAAAAGTGGTGATGCAGAAACTGTACCCAAGTAAGAGGAGAATGAAAGACGCGGAAGCACAGATTCTTCAGGGCATCAATTACCAAGAGGGTAAAATCCGGGGGACAAATAAGAATTTTGCCTACAAGCCCATAGTCCATCAGATAGTGCATTCAGGTGCGCAACCCCAAGCAGTTCCCTTCGGACCTAAGCCTATTTCAAGGCAGCTGAATGTTCAGGACACGGGCGGGAGCCCCCTAATGGAAAGAAAGAGAAAGAAGTTCAACCTATTCCGAGACTTATGCAGAATGTTCCCGCAATTGGGGAAATCCAAATGGTTGCACAATACAGGATTGTTGCTACAATCCCCCTTTCCCAAGGTGGTATGACCCAAATGCTCGATGCGAGTATCATTCTGGGGCAATAGGTCATTCAATCGAAAAATGTTGGCATTTCAAGCATAAAGTACAAACCTTAAGAGATTGGGTCTATTGGCAATTGACGTGGAGGAGCCTATTGTGCCAACATTGAAGGAATATTTTGAAGATCAGACTGTCAAAGAAGTACAAACAAGTTTTGAACCAGAGATATTCCACATATAGTCTGAATAAATGGGTTTTACTTTTGACCATGGAAACAGAGAAATACAAGTGGCAAGCTTTTTGATTATTCGCCCCCTACATGGATGCTTTTATCTTCTTTTGTTTCTTCTTCTTTGTGTGCAATTTATTAAAGGTTTTATCTCGAAGTTTCCTTTTCTATCAAAGAAATGAAATTATGCCTTTTTCGTATATCTCACTTGCATCGGGGTTCAATGTCCAAATTTTGTTACTCATGTTTCTTGCTAAGATAAGGAAAATAACAATACTAGTATTCATGAACCAAAAGCAGGTGTTAGTTATGAAAAATTCAAGCTACGAGATGAAAATAAAGCAAGATGAAACAACGTTCGTCACTCCATGAGTTCAAATACTGCGAATAAGTTCTGAAAGCCTCATTAAAATATGTGGTGGTTTTATTAATCTCATGTCAGTCCGCTAATCAAGTTTTGATCGAATGATAGATGGCCATCTTTGGCCGATCAGTTATCCCTAAAAAGAACCCAATATTGATTTACCATTTGTTAACCCACTTGAGCTTGATTGATAAACTAGTCTTTTCTTAAAAGCCAGTTCACCAAAAAGTTAACCTGGGTTGGGTCTCCTAACGTTTGGCAAGTCATATGAGACAACAATGGGCTATCGAAATGATGGCAGGCCATTTTTCTGCTACCCAAAAGAAATTCAAAGAAGAAATCTCTTACAAGCCCTTTTGAGCCTGAAAAATTCATTTATTGATTAACCCGTCAAAGGATCACAGCCCACACTGGGGTAGTTTAAATAAAAAAAAATCAGTCCCAAAGGCTGTCCAAATAAAATGCTAAAAAGTCCTTCACAAAAGGAAGAGCAAAAGGTGCAGTAAAAAAGAATATGCAGGGAAGAGAAAGAAGAAGAAAAAGGAAGAAGAAAGAAAAATAAGGGACATTACTATATATGTGATCCTTGACCAAATTACCCTTTATGAAATCAATTATTTTGAGCCTTATTTAAACCTTTTCTTCTTTAACCCATACCCCTACCCTACATTACGGTCCAAATGAAAGTCCTGACCAGATTGGTATACGTTGTTGTCTCAAATGATTTTTCAGACTCAATGTTGAGTCTGAACTACGTAATGACTTGATCCTGAAAGGGTACGTAGGCAACTTGTCCAAATGACAAGTTCGGTCAATATCTTGCAAGTGCCTTAATTCAAACTGGGAGCATAAAATATCATTATGGGATGGGATTTTTGAGCCTTAGTTTTCCTTTTATTCTGAAAACCTGTATCCCTCATCCAACGTTTCGTCCCGAGTCTTAAAGACCATCTTGAGATCAAAATATTAGTCAGACTTGACTGAACTAGGGGCAACCATTAAACAAAAGGTTCTCAATGGTTTCACGGTAGAACAAGGTGGAAGAATAGTCCCCCAATAAAACTGGGGCAATCGGTTAAAAAAGAAAATCAGTTATTCAGTTCGAAAAGTTAGCACCATCATCATTAGGGCTCTCGAATACTGGTATGAATTTTTTCCATCGAAATAGCAAGCGAACTCAGTAAAACATCTATTTTGTGCATATGATCTTTTGATTTAGCAAGTTGATGTCCTAAATGTATGATCATTCATCATTCATTCCCCCATCCAAAAAAAAAAATCCATTCTTCAAAAGCTCTAAAAGGAGGACAGATGGTCAAAAGGGCTTAATCACTGACACATTCTCCAAAAGAGGATCCTTGTGAAAGACAGGTAAAATTGTCAAGAATAGTTACAGATGCACTCAAATGATCCAAACTCCGTGTTGAGTTCTAGTGACGCTGATTTGGGGTGCCTTCGTGTCAAAGTCAAATTTGAAGCCAATATCAGTAACAAAAAATGGTAAATGGGGCAGATTTTGGGTTGAGTTTTGTTTGGACTAATTTTGATGCCGTCATATCAGAGTGCATGATGAAAACATAGTCAAGATCAATGGATGAGGATCGAAACTAGGCAAATTTTGAGTTCATTGGAGCAAATTCAAGAGCTTTCAAGACAGAATCAAAGTCAAAAGCAGGGTCATGACCAGTGACATGTAAACATTGAGGCAGATTCTGAGCGCCTTCTGGAATTTGAAACATGGCCAGAATCAGCGGCAACTTGGAATTTGAAGGCACACTCGAGATCAGAGATTGGGTTGTTGATTACAAGCACGTTGGAAGGAGAAAAGATTCATGTATTACCATACATCCCATGCATTGCATAATAAAGGAAATACGAAGGGCATCTCATGCAACCTGCATACATCTTTGCATTCATGCATCATTATGCACACATAACAACATATCACTGCATTTTTGCATCTTAGGTAGCAACATGCATACATATAGCAATAGAGCACCATTCACTCATACTTGCTTGGTTGAATAAACTTCTAAATAATTCTTTTGCATCATTGACTGAACCATTCTTATCTAGACATATTTTGAAACTGGGGTAGCTGGCCCCAATGCACAGATTAACATACTTTGAAACTGTGGCAGTTAACCCCTTGGTTGTTGAGTCTCAAAGAGGGTAATCTAAAGACAACCAAAGAAACTCATGTTTTCATTCCCAATTGATAATCCCCAATGGAATAATTCTGAGCTCTATGCTTGAGGACGCTTTCCAAAAAAATCTCAAGACTTCGTACCCGATTCATCATCCCCCATACAAAGTAGCCATTTTCCTGGTCCAAATTGAGTCATCTACCTTAAAATTAGGGCATCGACCCTCACATCCAAGATTGGTGTTGTTCACGACGAAATCGAGGTGTTGGATCACCTTAAAGCTTTCTTGATTACCTCATTCATGAGAGCAGTTTCATCCAAATTATTCTGATTATCTTATTCACCTTATTGACCCATTGCGGTCCCATCTTATTGACCCTTCGCGGTCCCACCTTATTGGCCTATCACGGTCCTATTCTTATTGACCCATTGCGGTCCCATCTTATTGACCCTTCGCGGTCCCACCTTATTGACCTATCACGGTCCCATCTTATTGACCCATTGCGGTCCCACCTTATTGACCTATCACGGTCCCATTCTTATTGACCCATTGCGGTCCCACCTTATTGACCCATCGCGGTCCCATCTTATTGACCCTTCGCGGTCCCACCTTATTGACCTATCACGGTCCCATCTTATTGACCCATTGCGGTCCCACCTTATTGACCTATCACGGTCCCATCTTATTGACCATTGCGGTCCCACCTTATTGACCTATCACGGTCCCATTCTTATTGACCCATCGCGGTCCCATCTTATTGACCCATTGCGGTCCCACCTTATTGACCCATTGCGGTCCCACCTTATTGACCCATTGCGGTCCCACCTTATTGACCCATCGCTGTCCCATCTTATTGACCATTCGCGGTCCAACTCTTATTGACCCTTCACAGTCCCACTTTATTGACCCTTGGCGGTCCCATTCTTATTGACCCATCGCGGTCCCACCTTATTGACCCTTCGTGGTCCCACCTTATTGACCTATCACGGTCCCACTTTATTGACCCTTTGCGGTCCCACCTTATTGACCCATCGAGGTCCCATCTTATTGACCATTCACGGTCCCACCTTATTGACCCTTCATGAACTATAGCTCGGGTTCCTACACCCGGTGCAAGTCACCTTCCGTGCACTATAGCTCGGGTTCCTACACCCGGTGCAAGTCATCCTCCGTGAACTATAGCTCGGGTTCCTACACCCGGTGCAAGTCACCTCTCATGAACTATAGCTCGGGTTCCTACACCCGGTGCAAGTCACCTTCCGTGCACTATAGCTCGGGTTCCTACACCCGGTGCAAGTCATCCTCCGTGAACTATAGCTCGGGTTCCTACACCCGGTGCAAGTCACCTCTCATGAACTATAGCTCGGGTTCCTACACCCAGTGCAAGTCACCTTCCGTGCACTATAGCTCGGGTTCCTACACCCGGTGCAAGTCACCTCTCATGAACTATAGCTCGGGTTCCTACACCCGGTGCAAGTCACCTTCCGTGCACTATAGCTCGGGTTCCTACACCCGGTGCAAGTCACCCTTCCGTGAACTATGGCTCGGGTTCCTACACCCGGTGCAAGTCATCCTCCGTGAACTATAGCTCGTGTTCCTACACCCGATGCAAGTCACCCTTCCGTGAACTATAGCTCGGGTTCCTACACCCGGTGCAAGTCACCCTTCCGTGAACTATGGCTCGGGTTCCTACACCCGGTGCAAGTCACCCTTCCGTGAACTATAGCTCGGGTTCCTACACCCGGTGCAAGTCGCCCTTCCGTGAACTATAGCTCGGGTTCCTACACCCGGTGCAAGTCACCCTTTCGTGAACTATAGCTCCGGTTCCTACACCCGGTGCAAGTCACTCTTCCATGAACTATAGCTCGGGTTCCTACACCCGGTGCAAGTCATCCTCCGTGAACTATAGCTCTGGTTCCTACACCCGGTGCAAGTCACCTTCCGTGCACTATAGCTCGGGTTCCTACACCCGGTGCAAGTCACCCTTCCATGAACTATAGCTCGGGTTCCTACACCCGTTGCAAGTCACCTTTCCGTGAACTATAGCTCGGGTTCCTACACCTGGTGCAAGTCACCTTCCGTGCACTATAGCTCGGGTTCCTACGCCCGGTGCAAGTCACCCCTCCGTGAACTATAGCTCGGGTTCCTACACCTAGTGCAAGTCACCTCTCATGAACTATAGCTCGGGTTCCTACACTCGACGCAAGTCATTCTCATGTGCTCTCAAGCATACATGCAAATCGGTTTTCACAAATCATTTTGGTCTCTTCCGTTACACTGGGCCTGGTCCAAAATCAGCGTCTTTTATCTTTGCAGGTTTGTTGCCACAAATAACATAGGAGAGATCTTACTTTTACTTTGAAGCAACGAATCCTACAAAGAGGAGCAGCTGTAGACACCCCATTTTTACTCAGGCCCAATATATGTATTACTATTATTATTATTATTGTTATTTTATTATTATTATTATTTTATTTATTCTTATTATTATTATTATTATTAATTTTCACTAATCTTATTATTATTATTATTATTATGATTATTATTTTTCTATTATTATTATTATTATTTATTTATTATTATTATTTTGTTATGGTTTTTAGTATCTTTATTATCATTATTATTATTTTTATTTTTATTTTTATTGCTATTATCATTGTTTCTATTATCTTTATTATTATTTTTACTATTATTATAATTATTTTTATTATCTTACTTCATTATTATTATTATTATTATTATTAGTATCTTTATCATTACTATGATTGTTACTTTACCATTATTAGTATTACTATTATTATTATTATTATTATTTTTTATTTTTTATTTTTTATCATTATTTATCTATCTATTATTATTATTTTCTGTATTATTAATATTACTTTTAGATATTATTTTACTATTATTATTGTTTCTATTATTATTTTATAATTATTATTATTATTATTATTTTATCATTATCATTATTTTATTTTATTATTATGGTATTATTTTTATTTCCTTATTATTAGTTTCCTTATTCTTCTTGTTATTTATTATTTAGTATTATTATTAGCATTATTACTATTATTTAGTTTTATGAAAAGAAAACAAAAAACAAAAACAAAAAGAGGGCTCTCTAGGGTTTTGGGTTTTTTTTTTATAAAAGAGGCCGGAGGGCACAGCACAGCGGCACAGAGAGCCAAACAAAAAAACCCTCAACCTATCATCTGATTCTCCCCACTTCTGTCGAATCTCTCTCTCTCTCTCGCTGCAAACAGCAGCGGCGCCTCCCTTCATCCTCAGCCATCACCTCTTCCCCTGCTCCATCTTCTCCTTCCCGGCAACTTCCACACCCAGCCTCCATCTCCACACACAGCAGGAGCGGCCCAACCTCACCCTCGCCACCACCCAATCCGACAGCCTCTCACGACCTCGCCTGCAACCACGCCTGGCCGTAGCCCTCCCCAGCCTCGCCTGCAACCAACATGATACCACATCACGCCCAGCCTTAGTGACGTTCCGGCGAGGAACTCACACGCACAGCAGTGAAACACAGCCATCTCCTCCTATGTCACGCCACACACAGCAGACCACCGTCACGAGCTCCAGTAGCCAAGCTCCCACAACCAGCCGAGCCCTGCAAGCCCAACCATCCGTCGTCACCCTCTTCACTACAGCCGGGAATCCTCTGCAACTCCCCACTCGCTGTCGCCGCTGCAAGTACCGCCTCCGTCCAGCAACTCCTCGGCCAACCCTTGTTCCAGCAACTTGCGCCGTCGCTGACGCCTCCCTCCGCTCGCCGTTTCCTTCATCATCGCCCACAACCCGACGGACAGCAACTCCGGCAGCGCCTCCTCCTCCTCGCCCGCGACGCTGGCCACGAGCCTCCCAGTTGCACCGTGCTCCCTGCAGATCAGCACCATCTCGGCCACATAGCTACGGAGCCAGCCACACCGGACCCCTCGCTGCCAGCCCTTCTGTTGGTAAGTTCTCGTCGCCGCCCAACATCTCCGGCGATACCCCCATGGTAAGTCCCGGTTGAGTCCCTCTCTAAACCCGTGCATATTTATGTTTATATTAAGTTGTATATTATTGTTAGTAATAATATTATTATCATGTGAATATTATTATGAATAATATTGTTATATCATTTATACATTACCGTCAATAAGATTATTATATGTTTGTATATTATTTTTTTAATGCTGTCATTATATGGGTTGTATTGTTGTTATGTTAATTGTATTAGTGTTATTACCATATTGTTTATGTATTAGTATTAGTAATATTATTATGTAATTGGTTTATTAATATTAGTATTATTATTATATTAATTATATTAGTATTAGTATTATGTAGTTTGTATATTAATTTAGGACAGTTAATTTTGTTGTATTATTATTATTATTATTATTATTATTTTACCATTATTAAATATTCATTGTTATTGTATGGGGCATTTTCAATATTATGGTATATTTCATCATATATATATTTTTTTTATTTGTATATTTATTCAGGATGTCCATATTTATAAATACTAATTTGTTTATCTTCATTATTGTAGGATTTTTCTTTTTATTGCCAAGGTAAGATTTCAATTATAATATTTAAATGTAATAATTTATGTTGTCATTTTTTTTAGTGCGTAATATTTAAGTTGTATGTGTAATATGTATTCTTAGGTTTCGGGTTTTTTTTATCTTGTTGTGGTTCATATGTGTAAGATTTTTTTTTTTTATATATATTATTTTATTCATGCATATATTGTAGGTTAACTTTATAGTATATTATTAGTATTTTAGAATTTTGGTCGTGTTATATATCCTGTTAGGAGTTTTAGTAGATTAGTTGTAGTGGTATTTTGAAACTATAGTTGTATGTGCATTCTAGAATGTTAGTCATATTAGGTATTTAATAACTTAGGATTTATAAGTAACGTCATGCATATAATTTAGTATTTTAGGTAACTTTTAATATAGCATCTTGAGTAATACTATATATTTATTATTATGATACTTTTAGTATGTTAATTATTATGGTAAGTTTAATATTTTAGGTAATATAATATTTTTGGTGTTTTGGTATCATGCTATTATATGGTATGTTTAGTATATATAGTATTATAGTAATTTATTACGTATTATATTATTTGTGGATATTTATTATTGTTATCATCGTGATTATGTTTATTATGGTATGTTTGAGTATTTTTGTTTATGACGCACATGTAGTATTTTAATATTATGATATGCTCATTATCTTAGTCTATATTATATGTTTATATTCTACTATTATTGGTATATTAGATATTTTAGCTTCTATTATATATGTTGATTAGTACATATTGTGGTATCCTAATACTCTAGTTTATTATTATTTTATTCATTTATTTATTTATTTATTTATGATGTTTAAATTATTATATCTATTATCCAAAACCTCCCAAACTAGTATTTTCATACTTAGGAAAACCCATAAAATTTCTAAAATTTGGGAGCGTATTTTATAAAGTATTCTTGATTTTTATTCCCTATGATTTAATTGCAAGGGGTATTAGCCTTTGGGCATCACGTACCCTAAGCTCTGAGGGAATATATGTATATATTTATTTATTTTCCTATGTATTTATAAATTCATAAAAAGGAGTAATGTAAAGATTTATTAGATTAACTTAGGGATAATTTTAAATTAATTAGGTACCGTTCTTAAGAACGGGCGCGTAAGGGGTGCTCGTACCTTCCCCTCGCGTAACCGAACTCCCGACCCCAGTTCTGGTAATGTAGACCGATTCTACCCCTAACGGGGTAGTAATCATGTGTTCTAACCGCACTAAAGGTTAGTGGCGACTCCTACACCATATTTGTCCTTGAAAATATTAAAATAATTTTAATTTCGCCGCCCGGGACACACGCGCTCCCGGGACGCCGCGACACAACAGTAGTATATGTTAATGTCAACTAAGTATATAATTATGCATATGTAAATACAATGCAAAGTAAGGAGTTTGGAACCACGAACTCAATATATGGAACAGTTTCATCACAATTATTGAAGACGTAAAAATGAGTCCTTTGTAGGTCTTCAATATCAATGAAATCGTAAACTTGTGTATCGAGAGACCGCACATTTTCTCGAAATATAGAGCTCCTGGGTTCTTCATCTTTAGCATTAATAGCATGAACATCTACATTTCGCTCCTCATGAGTGAACATTGTGTCAATATCATGTAGATACATTGAGAAAAATGCAAAACATTCACTATCAATGTATGCCTCAATGATTGAACCTTTCGTCCGTGTCTTATTGCGCACGTACCCCTTCAAAGTGGACAAAAACCTGTGCAATTTACATAACATTATAGACTTGTAGACACAATAAATAAATAAAATAAAAATAAGGAAATCACCATTATACAAGGACTTTATAATTTACCTCTCAATAGGATACATCCAACGATATTGAACCGATCCTCCAATTATTGCCTCCCTTGGTAAATGGATGGTTAGGTGGACCATCACATCGAAGAATGTTGGAAAAAATATTTTTTCCAGCTTGCATAGTATGATCACGATGTTATCCTCTAACCGTTCAAGTACGTTTACGCTCAATTTTTTGGAGCACAATTGTTAAAAAAAGATTCCCAACTCAATCAGCACCGAGCGAACATCTTCAGTCAAGTGTCCATGAAGGAAAACGAGTAGAACCCGTTGTAGAAGGACATGACAGTCATGACTTTTCATTCCTAGCATCTTCCCTTCCTTCGTGTTTATGTATCAAGTTATGTTCAATGCATATCCATTGGGGAACTTTACTGATTTTAACCATTTAAAGAATTTATTTTTCTTATCCTTCGAAAATATGTAACAAGCTGATGACATGAAAATTTTTTCCCCATCACGAAACAGGTGCAACTTAGGCCGTATTCCCATATCTTTCATATCCCGGCAAGCATTTGTGGTGTCCTTTGTTTTTTCATTTATATCAAGCAATGTACCAATGACATTCTCACAAATTTTCTTTTTGATGTGCATGACATCCAAATTAGGGCATAGTAGAAGATCTTTCTAGTATGGCAACTCGAAGAAGATGCTTCTCTTTATCCAATTCAACTCCCACTTAGTGCATTTTATTTTTTCTACTTGTCGGTGGTTTCCCAAATTTCACATCTCCAATCAACCTTAACTAGTTTAATATCTCTTCCCCATTTAGTCGCTTTAGTTGTGACCTTCGTTCAGGTTTTCCATTGAAGCTTCTGACGCCACAAGTCCTCTAAGGATGTCTAGCTCCTAGAAAACGATGATGACACATTAAGCATAACTTGCGGCCATACTTCAAGGATAAGGACCCAGCATCCTTATCACATATTGGGCATGTTAAGTAACCTTTTGTGCTCCAACTTGACAGATTGTCGTAAGCGAGGAAGTCATTAATTGTCCACAAGACTGTAGCATGCATCCGAAATGTTGTCCAGGTTTCCACATCGAATGTCTCCACTCTTTTTTACTATAATTCTTTCAACTTATCAATTAACGGGTAAACATCAATATCATTACCAGGTGCCCTCGGTTCGGGAATAAGCAAAGACATATAAATGAAAGGTCCTTTCATACATTGCCATGGCGGCATATTGTATGTCATCATCATAACTTGCCACATGCTATACGGGTTGTTCATGTTACCAAAAGGATTGAACCCATTTGAAGCAAGGCCAAGTCTGATGTTGTGAGGATCACTAGCAAACCACGGATGCATTTTATCAAAATCAACCCAAGTTTCGAAGTCCGCTAGATGGCTAAGGGTGTTTCCATCTTGAAGACGTTTCTCTTGATGCCATCTTATATCTGTAGCAGTCTTTTTGCACATATACAATCGTTGCAGTCGCGGGGTTAATGGACAATAGGGAAAAAAATTTTGGGGATCTTTTTGCCCTTCTTCTAATTAGTTGTACACCTCGGTTCACCACATTCTAGGTACTCGTTCACATTTTCATATTCACTATAAAAGAGTGCACAATCATACCTACATGCATGTATTAGAGTGTAACCGAGACCCAATTCATGCATGTATGTCTTCGCCTCATAAAAAGACTTGGGAAGTGTTTCACCATCAGGCAGTGCTGCCTTAATGAGGCTTAAATGCATGTTGAATGCGCTCTGAGATAACCCATGCATTGTCCTTGCATAAAGAACCTTTATCAGAAACTCTAATTTTGAGAACTTTTTACAGTTTGGATATAGGGGTACCCGTGCATCCCTCATGAGATTAGCAAATGGTTTACCACATTGATGCAACATACTAGCATCACAAGGTATGGTACCTACTGAAGTAGATTCATCACCAGTACACGACACACTGACATCGCCCATGTCCATTGCAATCCCCCTTTGCGAGTCACCTAACATTTCAATTACCCCTTCTGAACAGGTATCACCACCTACTATATTTGCCCCCTCATCTTCATCGTTATCATCATCGCTCTGAACTGCGTAATCTTCACCGTGGAACACCTATGTTGTGTAACTTTTCTCCATTCCAAAGTCTAATAAATGTGAATGGACTAAATCAATGTGTTTGAATGTTATGTTCTGACATTTCTTGCAAGGACACCTTATTCTACTGGCTTTTTCTGCACGAGGACATGCGAACTCTATGAAATCATGCACCCTTTTCACATATTATGGCAAAAACCTTTCCCGAGCGTTCATCCAACTCTTATCCATGTTCATTAATTATCCTATAACATGTTTAAGTAAATGGCGTTCATTACATTTTCATCATGTTTATAAGGCACGCATCGTGAATCCTATAATCAACCATCATACTCTAAAGGGTACGGATCCTATCCCATTTAGGAATGTTGCATTTACATTGCGATCAATCACTCAAATTCCTTCGTCGTAGTCGTTACAAATTTCGGTAGCATCTCCCCACGGCTCTCCAAGTACATGAGATGGGGGAAGTGAACATCTTGCTAGTTTTCCATCACTAACAAATTGTCACGACACCCCTCTATGTACCCAGAGAACACAAGTAGAGACGCGCTCAAAATATATAATGACAATTGACAAAGCGTGAACGATGACAACAATGTAAATACAACTTCCTAAACTGTCCACATTGTGCAATCAAAGAATGGTTGAAATATAAACATTACTAATCGTAAGTGAAACAAATAATTAACATGTTCAAGTAATTAACATGTCAACATAGTATGACTAATAATCAGTTGAAATATAATAATTGATTTGTCTCACATGTATGATTAGGTATGAATGTATAGTAACCGTTCTTCGACGGGTCTAAGCTTTAATGAATACATGAAATTGCAGTAATTAATTTTCCATTTTACTTCATATGGCATTTAGTTTTTGACCTTTCACTGTACACTTAAGATTGTTGTTCTTAGCCAAGTATTTTTTATTTTCAATTATAAGCCTAAGATCGCCTCTTTTCTTACGAATTTCAACACATGAGAGACGCGAGTTAGAATGACTTTAAGTTTTAACCGATCATGCATACATTTCTTTGTAGATGGTTTTTTTTTAAGAAAAAATTTAACAAAAATTCGGCAGCGTGCCGTCTATAAATTGAACATATCCCAAAAAATTCCTGCACTAAAACTTGATAGATTAAAGCAAACAAATCACAATAATACGCATCATGCAGATGCCAGTCAGTTTGAGCATGCGAGAACCTAAATCCACTACTAACATGCAATTCACAATGTATTGCATCAGCCATGCAGTTGGCGTTCAACACAAGCATGTATTTCAGTATTTCAATTTACAATGGAGATTAAATTAAATGAAAGAGGTGATCAATAGGAAGTCAATGGTTCCCCTTGTGCACAAAGTCAAGGCATCATGATTCATGTCAGTGTGTCATAATTCCTTTTCTAAACACTCTTTAATATTGGAGAATGCTATCTAGTCTTAGCCACTAATGGAGTAAATGATAGGATAAATATTTTTATTGGAGGACTAATGATCTTTGCTTCCACAAATGTAGCATCTACCCTTCTTTATGGTGGTATTCTTTGTAACTTTCTTTCTTTTTTATTTCATTTGCTTTTTAGGGTTCTTGTCCTATTCTTCTTTCCTTTTGTAATTTTTATATTTTTCTATAGACTCTTGGTTTTGAATACTTAATTTGTTGTGGTCAAATCGTTAACTCTAGCAGCACCTTAAACCATCTCTACTTTGGGCAAAAGATTATACTTGTTGTAAATAAATGCCTCCTCCTAAATAGCTTGAAGCCTCTGCTTTCACATATCTATGTGTTTTAGGAAATACTTGGGAAGGTTAATATGATAAATTGATCCTAAATTGATTAATATTAGAGGGTGACCTATTTTCAATAAGTGTACAATTTAGGAAATACTAAAGAAGGTCCCGTACAGAATTTCTGGTTCATCTTAGACCCATTAAACATGTTTGAAAAGGTCAATTCATTAATTAGCCATAGGCATAATTATAAGCATATCACACACACACACACACACACACACACACCACAGATAAAAAGTTGATGAATATATTTAGTCGTTAGAATTATAGAGTCCTCATCGATAATTTTCACTTGTGAAATTCTAACAAACTCTTCCCTCACTTATGAATTTCTTTCTCCCTTTTGAATGAGAACATAGAATTACTTTTGACTCTGATATTACTTTTACAACCAAATATAAAGTCTTCAAGTGGATTAGATATACATATGTGAGTACCACGTGACCCAAAAGTTTAAGCTATTGGATATTAGATCCATTTGATCCATGCACTAGCTAATTATATAGGTCCATCTCCAATTTCTGGTATATTAGAGTTCCTTAATTTGTGCTCATATTATTTTAACATCTGTTTATTTTATAGGTTAAGTTTAATTAGATTAAATTAACCACTTTTAATTATTTTGTTTGAGATTATTTGATTTTTAGGTCTCAAATTTAGTTTTGAGCAGATAAGGTAAAATTTTTATATTACATTTCATCCAAATACCTACACAAATTCAAATTTTGGATTTGAACATAGGTCATCTCCAAATATTGAGTTAAAGTATATTTGATGTTACAAAATAAGAGATATGACATGTTAAAGCTTGGAGACACCTCTAAGCCGCCTCGTGTAGGTTAGATGTAGTTTGCCCCTCAACGCTTCCTCCCCCACCCACGCCCTATCCACTTATCAGCTCTAGTTAATGAAGCTCAAAGGATAAAAACAAAAAGAAAGAGAATAAGAAAGGAACGAAAGTACTTTAATGAAAATTTGATTGATATACGGTAGGTGTCGAAGGTATATGGGTAGGTTTGATGGAGGTGAACGGCCCTCACGCCATTGTCGTCAAAAGAATGTGTGTGTGTCTGGTGTGGGAATGATCTGATTTGTTGTGATTCTTTAATTAAAATTTACAAATTATGAGTACCATGTAATGGCTTTTCGGATTATTGATTTTTATGTGTAAATATTTTGAATAAAAAGTTTAGATCAATTAAATTTGATAGTATTACTAAGTTAATTAGGTATTGTTCAATAAATGGGTGGGTAGAGGATGAAAATATATTTCTCTCGCATAAATGTATTCTTGAACTCGATTATGGTGATGTTGGCATTCACTTTGACTATTGTTTTTATTGAGGGAAGTTTGACTTAGACATCAATTAATAAATAATAATTAGGTTATCTAACCATAACAAGGTAAATTAATAGTTAGTGGCAACTCCCTGTATTTTATTAACCTCATTTCTCACAGTCACTATTGTTTCTCTCACATTTTGACACATACTTTGGCCTATTTTAATTTCTAGGATTGTCATCCCTTAGTGCCGAGATCCTTCCAAGATGTGTCAACACATGTATATAATATGTATTAAAACAAAGTCAAGTTAAAAAAATAATAATAATAAGTCAAGCAATGTTGAGTTATCCATTGAGTCGAACCTGAATAACTCTGACCTGACTCATTGTTGAGTTTATTTCTTTGTTTTCCTTATTTACATTAGACAATAGTTTATACACCCCACTTTTGGAATATTGAATATTGGTCACTGATTAATGCACAAGTTGTAACCAGATCAACAAATAATTAACTTTAAGTTCAAGCCCAAGCTATCATACATTTTTCAGGTAATATTTGGTTTGAGTTTCGCTCCCAAAGTAAAGAAATGTTTTTCAGTTGGTAACCAAATGAGTGTTACTGCTCTAAATCTTCTATAGATAAATTCTTAGAACTCTCTTATTTAAGTTACATTTGTTATGTTGTTTGGATGAAGAATTCACATGGTCTTAATCTTCCTAACATTTTGTTTTTGGTTTATGGGATTTTGTTTAAGCTTAATGCATAATAGACCAGATAATCAAGGAGTTACGAAGCAAACATCAAAAGATGAAGTCGGTGGCATCATCTACTTTTTTTTTAAATATTTAAAAAAAAAATACGCAGTAGAACTCTTTCTGAAATATTTTTGTTGTTTAGTCCTACTAAAATGAAGTCATGCCTTTGGACAATGAATTGGGAAAAAATTTCAAGATATATTTTTATTGTTTGCCTGAAGGATTTTATTTGAAAAAAAAAAAAAGGAAAATAAAACAGACAAATATTTTTATCATATTTTATCTCTACATTAAATAGTATTAAAGATAAAGATGCATTCCAATATGATTAAGAATTAAAATAAATAAATGTAAATCATGTATCAAATTAAAATTTTATTCATGATTTATTATATATCTTTTTCCTTCTCAATTTTCCAATGGCTCGGCACACACACACAATGAAAGAAACAAAGGCATTTCTGGAATTAAATATAAATAATTATAAGAAAAATAAAAAACTCATGGATGATGATGTATATTCTCATATCTCAACTGGGAAACCTCAAAATCGGCCAAATCTAATATTTAAAAAACCATACCTGACTCGGGAGAACGCAGCGGGATTAGGAGGCGGAGGACTCGACGGCGTCCTAAGTGGGTATCGGTGGCTGCGGCGGCTGCAGCTTCAGCTCCAAGGGTAAGGAGATGAGCGCAGGAGCGGGAAGAAGGAAGGTACAGGTTGTGAAGAAGGAAGGAGAGAGGAGGAAAGGCTAATAGTGACAAATTTCAAGATTCGTCACTAATACTCTGAACTAAATTTTCTTTTTATTTTTATAAATAAAGGAAACATTAGTAACGGTTCCTAAATCCGTCACTAATAAAGAGCTAATAGTGACAAATCTTTAAATTCGTTACTAATATTCTCAACCAATTTTTTTATTTTTTTTTAAATAAAGGAAGCATTAGTGATGGTTCACAAATCCGTCACTAATAAAAGGCTAATAGTAACGAATTTCAAGATTCATTACTAATACTCTAAGCTAAATTTTCTTTTTATTTATTTTTAAATAAGGGAAATATTAGTGACGGTTCTCAAATCTGTCACTAATAAAGGGCTAAAAGTGACAAATCTTCAAATTCGTCACTAATACTATGAACTAAGTTTTTTTTATTTTTTTAAATAAACGAAGCATTAGTGACGATTCCCAAATCCGTTACTACTAAAGGGTTAATAGTGACAAATTTCAAGATTCGTCACTAATACTCTGAACTAAATTTTTTTTGTTTTTTTTTAAATAAAGGAAGCATTAGTGACGGTTCTCAAATCCATCACAAATAAATGGCGAATAGTAACAAATCCTTAAAGTCGTCACTAATTATCTAAATTAATTTTTTTTTATTTTTTAAAATAAAAGTAGTGATGGTTATTTAACCATCACTAATAAGTATCTTTTAGTGACGAATTTAATTTGTCACTAATATCGCAGAAATCGTCGCTAATATTTTTCCAAGATAATTTTTCCGGGCAACATGCTTTCCTGCTATATTTATAGGTTTTAATGACAAAACTATGACGATTTCATATCCATCACTAATAGTTTCGTCACTAAAAATCAGTTTTTTTTGTAGTGAGTAATCGGAGTATTACCCATACCTGAATTATGAATACTAAATACTGTCCAGCTCCACCTAAATAAGTACTCTCGCTGAATCAGACTCCACCTTCTTATTAGCATTCTCCTTTAACATGGCTTCCTCATCGAAGACCACATCCCTGCTAATGACCACCTTTGGTGCTATAGGGTCACACAACTGGAATCCCTTTACTCCTTCTTGGAAACTAAGAAATGCACTCAGTTTGGACTTAAAGTCCAACTTTGATCTGTCATGTTCCTGCACATGCACATACAATGGAAAACCAAATATTCTCAACACAAACTAATCTACTAGCTTACTTGTCCATGCCTCCTCAGGAACCTTTGCGTTAATAGTTGTAGAAGGAGACCTATTCACCAGGTAGCATGCCATACTCACTTCTTCTGCCCAAAATGACCTACGTAGATTAGCCTGAATCCTCATATACCTTTCCCTCTCTAGTAATGTTGTGTTCATCCTTTCAGCCACCGCATTTTGCTGTGGCCCATGTGGAACTGTATAATGCCTAGTGATCCCCTTTTCCTTACAAAAGTCAATGAACTGGCTATTTTTATACTCTAGTCCATTATAAAATCTCAAAAACTTTACTTGTTTACATGTTTGCTTCTCTACCTAAGCTTTCCATTCCCTGAACTTACTGAATACCTCACTCTTGTGCTTCAGAAAATACACCTAGACTTTCCTGAAAAAGTCATCTGTTGACCTTATGGATCATACCCCATTTTGATTATGACAAATACTTTGGTATTTAATGTCTATCAAGTTTATGTGCAGGTTCATTTTAGTTTGATCATTTGATGGCACGTGAAAACTTGAAGACTGAAGACCCAAAATATTTATTTTATATTGTAATTCATGTTATATTTTGGGTTTCTAATAATTTCATTTCAAAGGTCTGCAATAATCTCTACGTGTCATGCATGTAGGATTTGTAAGCTCAAAATGACCATAGGGACCGAATGACCTTAGGGTACCCTTCATTCGACAGACGCCGGATATTTGGGACTATCTCAAAACGGCCTTAGTAAGACCATAATATGACTCTAGGTCCCAACACTCTCACACTTATCATATAAAATATAGGAGTATTAAAAATGTACTTAAATTGAATATTTCTAGGGATTTTAAGAGAGCTCGAGTGACCGAACCCCAAGAGTTCAAAACTCCTCAAGCGTTCGAACTACTGAAAAGTCAACAGTTGACTTAGACTCTCAGGCAACCAAACATATTTATGCATATTGTCCTCGGGCACCCAAACCCTTCGATAGGGACATTACACCAACTCAGGCAATCGAACTATTTAGTTCAAATTGAACCTCGGGCGACCGAACACACAAGTTTGGGCTACCGAACATATGACCGAGCACTCGAAATTACGAAGCAAACTTTCTAACTTTAATTCAGGCCACCGAATTGGAACTTGGGCTACTGAATCTATTTAAAGACCTTTGATGAATGTGTCTGTTCGGTCGACCGAACCTTAGGTCAACCACCCGAACCTTGTCAAGTTAAATGTATTTTAACCGAGGTAAAACTAAGTTAATTTGGGTTAATTGTGATTAAGCATTTTGGAACTTTTTTAATAATACCCAATAACTCCCAAACGGTTATATTTTTGACCTTGTCTATAAATATCAGTTCATTTATGAGGATTAGTAAGAGATTAAGAAAAATCATTAGCCAAAATTCTCTCAAACCCAAAATCCCATTTTGCTTATAATACTTTCAAACACTCTCATACCTTCATTACATTGATTAATCTTAGCTTTGTGAGAGTTCCTGCTTGGGTTATTGCTTAATATTATTGCTTATACTCTCATTGTTTTTATTGATTGATTGTTACTATTTTTGGGGAGTCAAGCAAGAGTTTTCCTACAGATTTTTATTTGATAAATCTAGTGTTAGGAAAAACTCATTTACTTAAGGATCTTTGCATTGTCATTGCAAAGATTCCTATAGCTTGATTTTGTTGTGCAAAAATATTTTTCTACAAACTATATTATTCTTTCAAGCAACTCTTGAGCAAATTACATTGAAGAAAATATTTTGAGTTGTTTTGAATATTTGCAACATCTTTGAAACCCTGATTATTATTGAGATTTGATATATACTGTTTCAAAGAAATAACTTGATTAGAACACTCTTGAACGTTACTGTGATCATATCTTATTGAGTGTCATTTGCACATATATTCACATCACTGAGCTTACATGACCTACATTGTTGATGTGTATGCGATTGCGCATGTCTGGGTACATATATGCTTTACATAAAAGTATAATCATTGTACCATTTGAGTGAACATATTGTTGTATTTCCATGCATGGCCTGAGGGGACGGTAATCCGGTCCAGTAAGGATTGTGTAAAGGTTGGGGTCAGCCCTGTGAATTTGAACTAGGGCCTTCTCCACCCAGCAAGGAGAATTTATAAAGGTTGAGGTCAGCCTTGTGCTAATTGACCTGGTTGTACTAGGTGCCGCTCCACCCATTAAGTGAGCATTAGTGAAATCCTCATGTTTGCAAGCTAAAGGCGGGGACGTAGGCTCAATTGGCCGAACCCCGATAACATATCTTGTGTACACTGTTTATCTTTCTGAAATTTACATTCCTACACATGTATGTTATAGTTGGTGAATGCTACGTATGATTTTAATTTTCGTATGTTATACTTATCTGCGCATTTGGAACTGCATAGATAAACCCTAGGTTGTGAATGTACTACTGCTATTTAGGTCAAACCTAGGAAAATATTTTAAATTCCAATTCAATCCCCCCCCCCCTCTTGAGAATACACCAAAGCTAACATCATCAATAAATAATACAAAATAAAGAGCACCATTATGATACTGTACCTGTACCGGACCATATACATCTAAATGAATGTACTCCAGCACCTCCTTATTTATATGATTTCCTATTCTGAAACTCACCCTACACTGTTTACCAAACAAACAGTATTTGTAGAACTTAAGATTACAACAAGAATTACCTCCAAGTAAGTTTCGCTTGTGCAGCTCCTGCAAGCCACACTCACTCATGTGACCCAGCCTCATATGCCATAGAGTAGTATCATCTGTATCTGTATATGAAGAGGTACTAGCTGCAACTTCACCTGTCACTGTGCTACCCACCAGAGTGTACAAATTGTTCCTTAGATGACCCTTAATTACTACCAGTGAACCTCTAGCCACTTTTAGCACACCATCCCTAGCTGAAAAAGAGAAACCATTACTGTCCAAAGAGCCCAAGGAAATTAGAATTTTTTTTTTTCAGATTTGGAACATGTCTCACATCCCTAGTTCTAACCACACCATCAAACTTCTTGATTCTGACCATTCCAATACCAAGAATACCATAGGAAGCATCATTACCCATCAACACCGTCCCTCTAAATATTGGTTCATAGGAGTCAAACCAGTCCCTGTATAGACACATATGATATAAGCATGCTGAATCCAAAGTCCAAGTATCAGCTAAGTAACTAGAACCTATAGTAGCAACCAAAAGATCCCCATCAAAAACTGATGAACTGCTCTCCACTATAGTAGCCTGCTCAGTCTTCTTCCCATTCTTTTCCTCTAAATCTCTTTTCCTCCTTAGACAGTCCTTCTTCATATGCCCTTTTTTCCCATAATAGAAACAATCACTCCTCCAGTTCCCACTCTTAGCCCCTGGACTTGGATTGAGATTTCCCTCGATTCCAATTACTCCTACTAGAACTCCTGCCATGTTGTTGGCTAGACTCACCCTTAGCTAACAACCCTTCTCCATGTCTTGGATGATCTAGTTTGTGAAAATTCTCACTCTCCAAAATGGCAGTCGCCACCTCATCAAATGTAAGAGTCTCCGTACCTAGCTAGTAGTAGTGTGGTTTTCAAAGTATCAAGTGAACTAGGAAGTGAATACAACAGAATCGGTGCTTATCTTCCTCCTCAATTTTTACCTCAATACTCAGCAACTGTGAGATTATCTTATTAAAATAATTGAGATGGTCTCTAACTTCTATGCCCTATGTCATCCTCAACTAATACAATTGTTTCTTCAAATACAGCCTATTAACTAGGGACTTGGACATATAAACATTCTCCAACTTTTTCCAAAGCTCAAATGGTTATGTTTCATTCAACACACTATAGTTAACTTCTGGAGCTAAACTTAAGCAAAATGGTAATTACCGCTTTCATTTCCAGCTCCTCCCACTTATCATTTGACATGGTCTCTATCTTCTTTTCTTTCCCATTCAGTGCCTTAACCAGTCCCTGTTAGACCAACACATCCTTCACAATGCTCTGCCACAGACTGAAATTATTTTTCCCATTAAAGGGCTCCACCTCGAACTTGGTTGTCGAAGTACTTGCTATTTAAAAAAAAAAAAAATTTCTTCTCTCCTCCAATGTCAGCAGTGACATCAACACCATCAAGATGACATCAGCACTCCACAGGGAGGATCCGTGCCTCGACCTGCACTCTAACCCAATTCTGAATCCGGGTCTGTCACCCAATTCTGGCACTGTTCATCATGTTCGTCATCAATAAAAAAAATTTTTCTTCCAGGTTTTTTTTTTTTTTTTCACACCTTCAATTAGATCCTCCTTTAATTTAAAAATTCCATAATAATTTTTCGGCATCTGATCTGAATCTTCATGTACCTCAATCTGATATGAACGAACCACTCTGATCCTGAGCACTCTCGTGGAAAAACTTCAGACACAAAAAAAATTTCTTTCAATATGATCTGATTTATCAAATCTGCACCCAATCAAAACCGTGCTCCGATACCACTTTTTAGGATCAGAGCAGTCCATAGGTGTGCTTGATACACATGGGTGAGCACAAATTTGACCCAAAAGCTTAAGTCTATTAGGTTTTGGGCCCAACCATGTATATAAGCACCCATCATCCACTCAAATTTTCCAATGTGGCACAAACTCACAAGTGAAATTCTCAACAATCTCCCCCTTACTTGTGAGTTCCAACTACTCCCCCTTAAACGGAAATCATTTCCCTTATAGGACTATGCCCAATTCTCCAACAGTTGCTCAAGTGGGCCTTACCACTGCACCTTACGTGTTTCGAATTGCATTCCACGAGCCTTAAAAACAATCCTACTTCCCACTTCTTGACCCTATTCAAATCCATCTCCCAGGCCTAGATGATCCTTATTGGCCTCAGCCACAGACTTGGTTGTCCAACTATCAGCACGTTAGAAGAATTAACTTCACACATAAACTTTTTATGATGTCACTCACCTAGAGTTACGAACCTGCGGCTCGATACCACATGTTGACGCACAACAATTTTAATCTTCCAAACAACAAAATAAATCACACAAAGAACATTCACAGAAAAATGGAGACGAGAGATTTAACGTGGTTCGGCAAGGTTGCCTACATCCACAGAGCGTGCACTTGGAGAAAAATCAACTATGAAACGATGACAGTACAAGATATGATCAGTCACTACTTGATCCCAAATCCTCTATACACCCCTTCACCTTTAATTCGTTGAAGAAAAGTTCTTCCTAGAGAGAACCTATCTCTAGCTCTCTTTGCACAAAATGACAAGCAATCCCTATATTTTCACATAACTTACAAACGTATATATCACCATATTGGGTGATTTCAAATAAACTGTGTTTCCTCCGAAACATTTCACGCACTCTCCATTTATAATCAAACTTCTTACACTTAGCAACCCATAACACTGGGTTAGACTGCACAACGTAGAAGTCATGGTAGGTTCGAGCGTGATAAACCACACTGCCACTTTCAACTAATCCTTCGAGCCGAATAAGATCCCCTTACCCAGCTCATACGATTCATCCCAACGAGTCGCTTGTATAAGAAGCTCCACTTCGTGTGAAAAATTTGCAGTATCTACATCAATTTGAGCATACATTGGAGGTTCGTCCATAAACTAGGCATTGTAGATGGCATCATTTGTTTCACGGGGGTGGATTCACATCGTCGATGAACTCATTCCTTCACAGATTTCCTGCTCATACGTTTCTTTATCTTTTAAATTAACATCGTTCGTAATATTCATCCCCTCATCTAACTCAACGTTCACAAAGGCAAACAATGATCCTGGACCTTCAGCAGGAACTTCTTCGCAACCTCCCTATTTATCTGTGTGAAAAATAGGTATTTCATACATTAGTGGCTCGAACAACGATCCCAGACCTTCATTTAAATCCATGGCATGAGTCTCATTAACCTCTCCACTCGTGTATGTTTCAATACCTTCGTCCGCAGTCATTTTATAATGACATTTTGTTAGGTGTCTTCCTCCACATCAACCAAATGTTTGGCAGGCGTCCCCATCTGCCTATCCGCGGTGACACCCATTTAAGGAATGATTTCCACATATAACTGCACATTTATATATGTTGGACTTACGCAGTATGCAACTAACACAATGAGCATATCATAATCATCTGTTACGGGAACAGCCTCATAGAGGATTGTATCATTAAACCCTCACATAGGGTATCTTGCGATCACCTGCAATGCATATTCATCTGGATTAATATGCAAATATTTGTATATCTTCGCATAAAATTTATTTACTTTAGTCTTATGGCCAATTTGAATGGGTCAAACCGGTTTAGTACTTTAACTAACACCTTCTACTCCAGTGATAATTTCCCCTCCCCCCCCCCCCCCCTCCATATACAACAACACCATCACCGGAACACTACTTGAGCTTCCGGCCATTTAGATCGACCCTCAGGAAATAGTAAAGACCTACAAAAAAATAAAATGTATATATAAGTGCATGGCATAACACCTCTTTTCGAGATTTTAGAGAACCAAAGTTTTCTTCTTCTTTAATTTTAAGAAGAAGAAATACTTTGAAATTTTCAAAAGAAGAAATACTTTGAAAATTTAAGAAGTAAAACTATTGTGTTTTGTATGAACACATGACTTGAATTGGTGCATGTGCATGAATATACTCATCAACAAAATAATTATTATTATTAGTTCATATCATATCAATAAGACTCAAATCAAGTCCTCATTGGTGCAATGAATGCATCCTAGAAAACAAAGGCTCAATGAAATAATTTATTTTAAAACAAAAAACTAATTGTGACAAGCTTGTCTGCTTGACTAAAGTGTTTGGTGTGCAAGTTAAAGCATGCCATGAGATGAACTACATGCATAACATTTTTTTTTTTTTAAATAACCTGTTGCAAATATTAAAATCATATGGAAGTATAGGATATATCTATCAATAACAAAAGAAATGAGACTTAAACATACACATTTATAACAAAACAACATTTGAATACAACTGCATTTACCCTAAATTATTAGTTACATTTGAATGTAAATTATTAGTTAATTCAATATATTTATTGCTATTACCAATAAATTTCAATACATTCATTGCTAAAAAATAATATGATTATACATTTATGTCAATGATAATAATCTTAACTAAATTAGCCATTTTGACTAATATTTTTCCAATGAACATAATTTAGGTTTTTTTTTTCCAAAATAAAAAAAAAAATTTATTGTAATACGTAATAAAAGTAATATATGATTATAATTTTGCACTAATATTAGTATTATTACCTAAATTAAATTATTTTCTAAACAATGTAATTCATCATTATTGTCTTGTAGTTGACAATATTATTAATTTTTGTTAATGGTATTTTTAATTAAATTAGGATTTTTAATTATTATTTTCTACTTAATATAATTCACATTATTACTTTCTAATTAACAAAATACATATCATATAGTGAATTAACATATGATTGTGAATTTTTTTAATAATATTTCAGCAATTTTAATTATTATTTTTATAGTTAATATAATTCATATTGTTATTTTTTAATTAAAAATAATATATCATGATGCATGCGTTTTAAATTAAAAAGTATTAAAAAATTTTCAGCTCCAACAAAAATTTGGTGATATAAATTCAACCAAATCATCAAATATATTCACCTAAATTTTTGTGTTAACAGATGATTTGTTATTATTCTTGATTTGTTAGTTTAGTTAATTGTTTAGTTAAAGTGGTTATTTGATTCTTGAGTTGTTAAGTTCAGTTATGGGTTATGGTATATATACACTCGTAATCTTCTCTTTGAATACAATTTCGGAATATACATTTTATTTATTTAACATGGTATCAGAGCATTCTATCCCACTCTCTCTGCTTGCGAATGGCAATTGACGAACCATTCGTCATCACTGGGAACAAAAGCCACAAAACCTGCGTTGTCTTCGACGTTTGAGGCTCATCGGAAGATCGCTTGATCTCCAGCTCCTTAAACTCGGCAACTGGATTGCATGAATCGCTGATTCTGCTCAATCTCTCGAGCGTGATCCGTCCAAGCATGCTTCTCCCCATTGTTCGTCAATCTACACTTCGTTTCTTATTTTTATGCTTTTTCTCCTTTGAATCTTGCTAGATTGCTGAGCGTTTTTCGTTTTGGTAGTCTTTTTGCAACATGTAGTTGTTGGACCTTAATCTGTTGCAGATAAGTTTTAGTACGTCTCCAATGGTTCCCATGGCAGTTCTAGACTACAAATAATCATTCGTTTTGAGTTTCAGCCAAAGATCGTGGCTCTGTCATTGAACTCTCTCTCTCTCTCTCTCTCTCTCTCTCTCTCTCTCTCTCTCTCTCTCTGAGTTTCAAGAAGTGTTTTCTTTAACTTGTTAAGGGAGCCAACTCACAGAGCCTTTATGCCTCTTCGCCACTCATCTTGGGTAAAATATCCCTACTTTTCAGCTTCCATTTTTCAAGCAAGCATCACTTTTGCATGTCATTGTTCCCTGCAAAGAGTTCTTGGTCCCCCCCGTCGAGCGTCCTATCATCTTCCTCTACAGATCCTCTTACGGCCTCGTCTCTCAGCCCTCAACTCTCCAGGGATGGTGTTGTTCGTATCCATACCAGTCGGGATCTGAAATTTGTTTAGTATGGATTAGTTTCAGAGGGTTTACCTGTGTGTGCTCCAAGTGCTCAAAAGAATGACGCAAAGGAGCTGGTGATTCACATTGCTATGGCTTACAGAACTAGATTTGATCGAACTGTAGCCGATCTATTGGAATGGTTTGTCGATGTTCATTTGGAGATGTTGATTTCTCTGATTTTGACAGGGAGGATGTTGTTTGTGTGTTTGTTCGAATTGTCTTGAGTTTGTTGGAATTTCAATGTTTTTGCTTATTGTTTAGCTCATTGTTGAGGTGGTCCGCATTCCGGCGCCCGTGTTATAATGCAATTGTATTATTGGAGTTTGGTACCTCTATTTTCTTTGATTTTTTAGCTGCAAAGATTTCCGGTCAGGAGCATCGCACTTCAAAGTGACTTCGTAGCTCTCCACTCTCATCTATGGTTTGATCTGCTAGTCACTGTTGTTGTCTCCATCTCGTCTCCGGCTCACTCATATTTGGTTTGATCTGCTAGTCTGCCATTCCCTTGCTCCGACTATGCCATGTCTCCTCACTCCTCCTCAAAGACAATTGATCTCTTCATCTAAAGCAACTTCAGATCTTGCCTCGGAGTGTTCAATAAATTTCAGCTGATGCAGATTTATGGATCGACTTTGTCTTCTTCTTCTTTAGAGATTTCTTTCTAATAGACGACACTGTCTTTGATCAATGCCGACTGTTTTCTCTTGAGCATCAAGTTCAAGTGGTTCTTGTTTTATGTTATCAGTTTGTTAAGTTCAATTGAAGAATTCGTCTTCTACACGACTTGGAGTTTCTTGATTTTTCTCGAAGGAAATTTTTCCTTCATTTTTGCTTTGCTGCTACCTTCAGCTTGGCCATATTTTTGGTCTTCACTTCGCAAAAATTTTCTTCTTCATCGATATCTCATCATCCGACATCGTTGTCTTCCTCGTCTGCTCTATGCATCCGCATCTCATCGCATGACATCGTTGTCTTCCACACCTACTTTGTGCATCAGCATCTCCTCTTGCGGATCATCTCCATCATTGTTGCCTTCTCCTCATTGTAGGTCCTTGTCGCCAAGTCATGCATTTGTATTTGGAATCTGAGATTTCAGTTCACTGTTGCTATCATCTTCGTCACCTATTGTGCTTCACATCAATGGAGTTTTTTTTTATCATCTTTTATCGCAAAATGGAGATGTTAAAACTTTATTCTCCATCTCCATCTTGAGGGGGCATGTTAACAGATGATTTGTCATTATTCTTGATTTGTTAGTTTAGTTAATTGTTTAGTTAAAGTTGTTATTTGATTCTTGAGTCGATAAGTTCAGTTATTGGTTATTGTATATATACCCTTGTAATCTTCTCTTTGAATACAATTTTGGAATATACATTTTATTTATTTAACATCATCAAATATATTCACCTAAATTAGAGTTCCAAATCATCAAATATATACATACATATATCTCATATTAACCTTCTCAATTCAAGACACAAATTAACCAAACTAATTTACGAATCAATACACGAATTCGACCCTAAACCCTAACCTCAGATTATCTAACAGCAAATTAACCAATAACATTTACGCATTAAATATACAATAATTTCAATTCAATCAAATACAAATAATGGAATGAAACCCTAACCTTAGATTGGGGATTTTCGAATGCAACTTCCAATCATAAAATCGAAAACACTGAATACTATTTTATGAATCCAAAATAAAAAAATCTTCAAATCTTTCAAGTTAATCTTGAATGAAACCAACAACTCTCAATGAAATCAAAATAGTTTTAGGGTAAGAAAAATACATACCTCATTGCCATATTTTTATAGCTTACTTTCCGGCGATCTCGTCCACCCTCAAATGGTCACCTGCTGCGAGTTCCCGAGCGGTAACCTACGAGTAGGCCTCATGCTGCTGTTGTTGTCCTCTCCTCTCTATAACTCTTTGCTCTCTGCACTCTGCATTGGCGAGGAAAATGAAGGAGAAATGTCACTTGAAAGACCGAAGCAAATCTCACTGGATGGTCCAGCGAGATTTGTTTGTCATGCGTTAGCACATGAATGGCTTGACCATTTAAAACTCACTAGATGGTCTAACGTGATTTGTTTAAATCTGACTGGACCATCGAACGAGATTACGTAAGCATCAAAATTGGAAAATTTTTCCCAATCAAATTGTTATTTTATATTTTATATAAAAATAAAATCAAAAATGGAAAAAACTCCAAACCTGATACCTACTTGATTGGCGTACGACATCTTTAGTTCAACCATTATTTTCGGAGTTTTTTCCGGTTTTAACCTTTTATTTTTTAAATATATTAAATAATACCTTTTCTGAGAAAATATTTCCCGAAATAACCCTGACGTAATCTCGCTACTTGGAGTAGCGAGATTTGCCACATGTCATTTCCATAAAAAATATATTATTTAATGTATTTTTTAAAAAAAATGATAAATCGGGAAATAAATTATTCTGCGTAATAAATTATTTCCCGATTTATTACGCAGAAAAATTTATTACGCAGAATAATTTTTTAAAAATATATATTTTCATATTAAATATATAGATAAATAATTTTTTTTTTTGAACAAATCTCAAAATTTTAAAATATAGATTTTTATATTTTTCACTAAATCTCAAAAGCACTATCTTCTGTTTAAAATTTTAAATTAAAGCGATTCACATATTATTTTGGATACCACAATTTAATTTTTAAAAATTGCTAACAAATGATCCTAGTTTGAATGTCTTGTTGATAATTAGGCGGAATTATATTTAATAAATAATAAATTAACAAAATGTAAAGAGAATTATTTAAAGTTTGAAATGGTTTTTATTTACCGTCCCGCGACAAATCCCCAAAACTATCACTAGTTTTCTCTCCTCTCCAGGAAATCGTCGCCAATTTTTCTCTTTTCTCAGCCAAAAATCTATTTTTTCCAATTTCTTTTATTTATTATATTTTCTGGGTATTTACACCCAATTTTATACCTTTTTTATATGTATATTCAAAATATTTTTAAAAAAAAAAGCTAAATGTTTATAACTTTTTAAAATTTTAAATATTAGAAAATAAAAAATATCTTCCACAACTAAGCAAGTCTTTAACATTTTTTTTTTTTCTCATCTCTTATAATAAAGATAATCCATCTTTACTTTGAATAATAAATGTATACATAATTATCATATCTTAATCTTCTCTCATTTTTTTTTATTAATTGAACAAAACAATAAGTGGAAACACCTAAGAAGTAGTCTTAGAAAGAGTATCCCACATAATTAGAATCTACAAATAAATACATTAATTACACAAATCTTTGACTTAAGAATATTTAATCTCAAAAAAGCCAACACACTTTTTTTTTTTATTTCTTAAAAAGAATCAACTTTTTACTTTGATTTTTTCTATTCATCGATCATAAAAAATCAGTTAATAATTAAAAATAAAAAATTATATTTGGGAATTTGAATTCGAGAGTCAAATTTAAAATTTGGTAAAATTACAAAAAAAAAATATTTATTTTTTTGTACAAATACATAAAAATCATATTTATAAGTTAAATTTCAAACTCTAAATATATATTATTATTTTTAAATATTTTTTAAAAATGAATAATATTTTTGAACGTTATATTTTCTGTCCCTTTAACAAACTGTCAGTGTATATATATTGATTTAAGGTATAATTAAAATTGATAATTTAAAATAAATTTCAAATTTTCAATATATTATACAATAAATTCTTTTAATATTTTTTTTTAAATGATAAATCGGGAAATAAATTATTCTGCATAATAAATTATTTCCACATTTATAACGCAGAATAATTTATTTCCTGAATTTTTATTTTTTAAAAAAAATATATTAAATAATTTTTTTATGAAAATGACATGTGGTAAATCTCGCTACTTGAAATAGCGAGATTTGCTTAAATCTCGTTACTTGAAGTAGCGAGATTCGTTTAAATCTCGCTATTACGTCAGGGTTATTCCGAAAAATATTTTCCCAGAAAAGATATTATTTAATATATTTAAAAAATAAAAGGTTAAAACCGGAAAAAAAAACTCATTATTTTCGGGCCATGTCCTTTCTACACGTTTAGACAATTATATTGCCACATTATATGTCTATGACGTCACCACTCTACGTAAACATATGTGATGCATGCATTTGACGTCGTCCTGGGTACGGGACACGTATGGCATCCACGTCATGTCAGGTCCCCGTAGACCGGGTGTTGAAAATCATAACATTTGTCCTGCCCTTTACAACGTGGTTTACTTTAAAGGTCGTGCTGGGCATTGACTGATTCAAGTTCTCTTTTTATAATTTTAATCAGAGGCATAGGGCGTGACGTGTTGCATTCGTGAAACATGCTGAGTGATGCATGCAAACACGCAACTTGAATGGAATTAACATGTCAGCATTCGTCATATATGCGTGCATGCGGTTTCTCAGGCCATTTAAAAAATCTTAAAAGTTTTAGAGACAGATCTCTCTTGAGGTATATTTAAAAAATACAATTTCTTTTTTATATTTAGTAAAAAAAATTTTACAATTAATAAAACTAGAGGTGACAAAACGGGCGGACGGGCCGGGTCTAGGCGGGTCACCAGCGGGCCGGGTCGTAAACGGATCGGGTCTTTAACGGGTCAAGTTAAACAGGTGCCAATCATATAAACCCTAACCTGCCCGTTTAATAAACGGGCGGATCGCGGGTTATTCATTTAAAAAATATATATATTATTTTAAAATTTTAAAACCCCAGCACATTTCTCTCTTATTTATTTAAAAAAGTAAAGTCCCAAATTTCAGCACATCTCACTCTCACGGCTAAAGGGGTATCAAGCTTCCTCTCTCTCTCTCTCTCTCTCTCTCTCTCTCTCTCTCTCGGCTTCCTCACTTATCAGATTCAAACAAAATCAATACACTAAGCGAGTAAAGCCTGAATAACCACGAGTCAGCTGGATACGGAGACGAAGACGAAGACGAAAATTGGGATGGAGACGACGGCAAGTCCCGAGAATGACCAAATCTGTTCTGGCAGATCAGACCAGACATGAGTGGAGAACTACGGAGTCAAAGTTCGAACTGACCTATCACCTGCGAGGCTGTGAGGTTGCAATTGCGAGAGTAAAGAGCGAGAGTCGAGGGCTTGAGAGGTGAGAGGATATGCTGTAGGAGAGGAGACTATTTGCGAGAAAGAGGCGAAGCCGTGGAGTCAGAATTGGGATTTTGTGGGAGAGGGAAGGATATTGTAACTGTGCAAGTCTGCAACCGGATGATGATTGATGAAGATGGCCGCCCATCTCCCACGCGACGGAGCAGAAGGGATGAGGGTAGTGAAACCCAGTAGGAGGCAACCGCGGCCACAAGGAAATTTAGGGTTTAAGGTTAATGTGTAATATATAGGAAGAGGAGCCAAATAAACGGGTCACCCATCCCGGTTGACCAATTTATAAACGAGTCAACCCGTGACCCGTCCATTTATTAAATGGGTTAACTTTCTTAAACCCAAACCTGTTTAAAACGAACGGGTCTGGGTGACCCAACGGGTTATGACCCGTTTTGCCACCCCTAAATAAAACTTAGGAAGAGGTTTGTAAGATTTTTAAAAATTTAAAAGAAATTATTATATATTTTTGCTAAATTTAATGAGAAGCTATGGCCTTTTTTCCCGATTATAAATTTTTATTTTTGCAAATTATTTTATTCATAATTATAGAAAGATTTAAATATTCATATAAAATTAATAATTTTATTTAATATTATTTAATTTTGAGGGAATAATATGGACGTATGACACTTCAATAGCGATATTTGAGAACTTATAATTATTTCTCATTTATTCTATACGAATTGTAATGGTTAGTTCATTACTGTCAAATTGGCTCAAGTGATAAGGGCAACTTGTGACTTTGGTGACCCCAATGTCACGGGTTCGATTCCCCCTTGAGAGTTTACCCCAATGAATTACCAGCAATGCATCAATGGGCGAACGACTTTAACCCCCCAAATTTGGTGTTTTACCATAGTATGTAAAGTGGCATGATGATGATTGGAGTCCCCAGATTAATTATCAAATATATATACACACACACAAACACAAACATGTATATTGTCTATCGTCTATATGTTATTTTATAATAAATATTAACCAATTAAAGGATTGTGTAATTCTAACTAGTTAATTGATTGCATTAGACAAGGAAGTAATTATTCTTAAGGAAAACTTATTTCATTTTATACTACTTTATGCTGGTTAGAATAATTCTAATTCTTATATGTCACGATTTTTCTTTGAAAAGGATATCTTTTTTCAATTTTTGTATGAACTTTATGGTTAATTAAGAAACGACTTAGAGTCACTATCAAAAATTATAAAATTATAATTATAATTATAATTATAAAAATAAAAAATTTTGAAAGTTTGATTTAGATTCTTGAAATTGAAACAAACTAAATCATGATTGAATGTAACATTCATCTTCTTACTTGGATTAAATAAAGGTACAATAATCATTATACAATTTTTCTTCAAAAATCTTAGTCATAAAGCATAAAGAAAAAATTAAAAGTAATTTTTTTTAAAAAAAAAATTGTTGGAAGTGTTAAGGATGAAAATGGGAAAAAATATTTTTAGTATTTTAATTTTATTTAGAAATTTAGAAATATTTACCTTTATTTAAAAAAAAAATCTCTATTAAAAAATTTATATTAACGTACAATTATTTTGTTCAACAAAATAAAATTCTAATATCAAATTATTTTGCCAATAGATTATCACGTCAAGTGGAGAACATTTAAAATATTATAACAATACCTATCGATTAAAGAAAAAAAGTGAAAGTTAGTAGTCCTCAACAAACTTAAAGTCATTATCTTTTGGTCTTTTTTATAATATTGAAATTAGAATAAAAGTAATACCAAATAGCAAAATAATTATTAGATTTAACATAAAAAGTTATGATACTTATAAAAAGGATTTGGATTTCAGCTAAATGAGATGTCTTTTACAAGGCAAATCTGTGAGACCTGTAGATCAAAGCGGACCTTACGAGAGTTGGGCTTAGGACCATTACACACGTGTATAATTATTATTATTTTTTTAAAATGACTATTGGAAATATTAGTCATGCATGTTAATCCTTATATGTTTATATATAAATAAACAATCTTAATGGCAGGTTTATCAATCTAACTCTCTCTCTCCCTTATGCTTTTCCATAGTTAACCACCTTATTTTCAAGAGAATTTTGACAAAGAAATTTTTAGTTATATTAAACCCTTCATATTTATAATTAAGTGATTTTTATAGTAGATTTATCATTTCAATTGTTGAATCATGTCCTAAGGTTATGTACACACACACACACACAAAACATATATGAATAATCAAGAGAATCAAAAGAAATAAAAACAGCAATCAATACACATGGTTTGGTAGCATGCTTATGTCTATAGAGTCCCAGCATAATTTTCATTATTATCAAACAAAAATTGTATTATAGTTTCAACCTCGGCTATGATATTTAAATGTAACATCATATTAAAATCCCAAAATACCATTGTATGATAATACAATTACACTATGCCCTAATTCAAACGTATTGTACCGTATCTCGGGAGGGTTTCAGCCCTCACATCCCCCAACAAACCCCCGCTAGACTTGATTTATGTAGATAGAGAGGTTTCACACATGCAGGGCCCAAGGACCCTACTGACCTCGTCGCCCTCTACACGAAACCTCCCACTTGTAGTAAACTTCCGGTGGATAGTCCTTCTAAATATGAATCATAACTCAACAATTTCAAATTCATCTCTCTCTTTCTCATAATTTTTATTAGTTAGACAATCTATTTTCAATAGAAAGTGATGTCTTTTACTTAAAGATTTTTCATTATTTTTGTTGGATTTTGAAGGTACATTACATTATCTTTCCAATAATAAACTCATTTAAGTGGGCACAAACATCACCTTAAAGATAATAATCATTCAGAAAATATTTCTTAATTAGTTAGCTCTTACAGTACCCTTTCAAGGAAGATTATTCCCATATGTAGGCTGCGGAGATAATGTCGTGTTTCGATTTTCAACTTTCAACCTCAAACCCACAAAGAATTATTGAACCAATTAATTAATCAACTTCAATCTTCCATCAAGGATCCAATTAAATAATTAATTAAGACTGATTATCTACTTAAATCTCTTTTTTCTTTCCAGCATCAGCACTGTACCACGCAAGGTATAGGTATAATTAATTAATTAATTAGCTCACAGCTGTCCAAATTAAGGCTGTTAAAATCAAGTAGAGAATTATAATTTACCTTACAGAGATCGAGCAGAGTCTGCATATATATGAAATAAATGTATGCGCGTCCTTTTGTAGCTGCTGCTATACGTAAAGTGGGTGGATGATTGATTCCACCACGTTACCTTCGCTGGACTCTGATTTTTTTCTCGTGTTAGTGACGCTTTTGGAAAGGTCTTGATCAAGCTACCTGTCATCTTACGTTAAGGTGATGACCTATGATGCCATTATAATATATATTCTTTTATAAATAAATATTCCGGAAAAATATCATCTAGTTTGGTGAAATAACTTGTCATCATCAAAGCAAGTGCGCGACTTTGGAATCAAGTCTTTTTTTTTTTTTTTTAAATGGATAAAACTTATTATCCAAATAGTTGTTGTAGCTATACAAAGGGCATCATCTTATGTTTGGGGAGATCTTAAACTTGAATTTGTATTGAATTTGAGTAAGAAAGAATATAAAATTATATTTAAATTTTAAATTCACTCAAATTTAAAGTTCGAAATTCATGTCCTCAAATACAGTATCGTCATAATTTTTAGAGGAATAGTAGGTTTGGACTTGAATGTCATTAGGGAATGACTTCTCCACTTTCTCTTGGCATGATCATTGGGTTGATTTAAAAACACTGAAGGCTCTCTTTCCTTCTCTCTTTTGGGTAGTCACTGATCCATTGGTTAAAATTTCAGATATCCTAACTTTTTCAAGTAACCAAATCAGGTGGTGTCCAACTTTTATTGTAGTCTAAAGGGTTTGGAGCAAGTTTCTGCCATTGCCTTTCTAGAAAATATTTACACTCTGCATGTTGCAGTGAACAACACACAAGGAGGATGATGTGTAGTACTAGTGGCTTATCTATGCAAAATGATATTTCATGGTGCCCTCCTTCTATGCATATTTTCTCAATAAATATATGTAGACTCATCCATATCTCCAGTGATCCTTCCCTTTCAAGCTTATTTGTTCTGCTATCATACCTTCAAAAATATTTTCTTTTTATGGATAACTACTTTGGAAAGGATTCTTACATGTGATCTACTTCAAAGAAAAGGGTGGGAAATGTCCAATTGTTTTTTCCTTTGAAAGAATGCTAAGGAGTTGTTGAATCATACACTTATATGCTGCTCATTTATTGAATGGCAATTGAAGGGCCTTAAAGGATCAGGGTGTAGATCGAAGGTTTAGAATACAATTTTCACAACTATTTGTTGGGAGGCTTCAAAAGAGAGAGACAATTGTTGCTTTATTGGAAAGGAGCAAGATTGGGAGAAAATCATCACTTAGATTTTAAAATTTATTTTCTTGAACTCGTCTAACTCAAGAATTTCAATCTTCTTTTTTTCTTATGTTCTAAAATTCTTTTTGTTTTCTTATCCTTTTAGAGTACATGCTAGTTCTTGTACACCTCTTGTAGAACTGCATTTTGTCTAGCAATCAAAATTCCGATTCATCAATCATGATTAATGGAGTTGTTACCCTTTGAGCTTGTAAATAGTGATTTTCATAAGGCAAAGAGGCACAACTAGGAGAAGGAATTGTTCACTAAAAAAGAGTTAAGGGAAGAAAATTTGGAGAGGAACCTGTGGTTGAAAAAATATCGTTAAGATAATTGAATACAAAAAGGTGAGGAAAAAATTGAGTGATCAAAGATTGAAGAGTGAAAGGGTTCGAGTTGTAGAAATTAGAGAAGACTTAGGAATAAAGACTCAAAGGCTGAATGGTGGAGACATTGAAGAGAGTTTAAGCGAAGGAATAGCATGTTGGTAGAATTATGGAATAGAGGTTTGCATTAATCAGTTTAATTCTGTTCCAATTTTCGGCATTCCTGAATTTTAAATTCTAGTTGGATTTGAGCTTGAAACAAAACTCTAAATAAAGTTTAACATTGTCCCAAAATTTGAAATAACCATACTAAAAAGCCTAAGTCTAAATTTGGATCCGAAAAAACCCATATTCAAATGTCCCTTGATCCGACCTAGGTCCAAGTCAAATGACCCGAAGACTCAAGACCCAGGTCAACCTTGACCTAGATCCGTCAACTCATTGACCCAAACCTAGTAATCTTAGAACCCAAGAACCCATATTAAATCATATTGGGTCTAACCCAATTGGCCAAGCCCCAATTGAATTTAGACCAAGCCGATTTAAACTTTAAACCAAACCCTACCTAATTACCTAGACCTAGATCAACCTATCAACCCAATTTTGAGAACCAAGCCCAATTAAATCCAACTAAGTTCAAAGTCCAATTAGGCCCATTCCTATCCTAAGCCCAGCCATATCAACTTGATCTCAAATAACCCTAAACTGTGTTTGGTTCATGATAAAATTTGTGAGGAAAAAATTAAAGAAAATTTAAAGAATTAAAGATAAAACTTGGAATAAAAATCAAAATAGAAGGAAAGACTTGTGGGTTTCATAGTCATACGTAAAGAAACTATCGATATTATATTCAATAAATGAAGACTCAAAGGAACTTAAAAAAAAAAAACCCAAATAAATATCTCAATGATGTTTTTCAAATATAAAGTACAACAAATATTTAGGGTTTAAGCCTGTAAAAATGTTTATTAAAGAATAGTATGCAAGCTTTCAAGTCTAGCAAAATGAGAATGCAAAACTCAGAAGCAAAGGATAGGATTTTCCCAATCAATATTTATCTATATGAATAATATGAGAAACACCACCAAGCTAACTCTTAAGAAAATTTTTCAAATGAGTATGGAAATGTGAGAGTATAAGCTTAACAATGATGTATGAAAATGCACACAACAATAAAGATTAAACTCCCTTCAACTTGCAATTGATTTGCAAATCAGGAGTATAATGAAATAATGCTCTCTACTTTAAAATGATTTTAGCAAGAAGAATTAAAAAGAGAGTCTAATATGCTTGGAAATATATTGTCTATGCAATGAGAGCTCAAAAATAATTCAGAGAGAATTTTTCTAATTAAATCACTAATCTCTGACTAATCAAGGCAAATGAATGGGTATTTATAAGTTTCCCAAAGATTGTTACCGTTAGGGACACGACCGGTATTTTGGAAAATATTAATTAAAAATTAATCCTAATTATCACGGTAAAAAATGAAGAACCCGATAGGTTCAGTCGACCGTATTAAAGGGTCGATCGGTTGAACACACTCAGTGATTTTGAAATAACTTTTGGGTTCAGCTTGTCGTGAGATGTGTCAGTTAGTCGAGCCAAGGCGATTTTCCAAACCTTCGTAGGTTCAATCGCCTAGCCAACTTTTTGGTCTGCCAGTCTTTGAAGGCCGGTTCGTCGAGGTGATTTTGAACTAAAGTATCGATCAGCTTCTAAAGGTCAGTGACCATGGGCGATATGTTCAATAATAGGTTGTTTGGTCGAGTCAAGTCAAACTTTTGACTTCTGGCCAGGTCAATCGATTGATTCGTTTATAATGCCAAGAGATCGGTCAACCAAGCACCTTGAAAAGTCAAGGTATGCCCTAACTTTGACCTTAAACTATATTCAACCCTATGGAAAAGGATGTGACATTTTAATTTGAAGGGTTATGGGTCCTATGGTCAATCTATGGTTATGGTTTGAGCATTCAATCCTTATCATGCATGAGATGCAATTATTACAGACCATAAAACATAGTACTACTACAATACATCTTGAAAGAATAAACAAAAATTTTCATGCTCTGCACCTTTACAATTTCATGGATTGCGCCAAATGGTGTGCGCGTTTAAGTGCTTCTCGGCTTCCATTTCTCATATGTCATCCATGCTTAGAAAAATGAACTTGTTCATACACTTAGCACACTGATGAGATAATGTGGTTTGTCAAAATCAAAATAGGGATCAGACTCAAAAAGTTAACAATCTCCCCTTTTTTTATGATAACAAATACAGGAGCAAAATTTGGCTTTGCCTGACAAGGCTCCCCTTAACAATATGCATAAAAAAATGATATTCAATAAAGTTCACATACAAACATGAAGACTTCAGAATTTTTCAAGTTGTGCATTTAAGTACAGTTATCATTTTCCATTTTGAGTAACAAAAGTTCAGGGAGAAAGGACTAATTTTGCTCTCATAAAACATCTCCTTTTTTTGTCATCAGAAAAATGGCAAACAAAAAAAAATGTCTCCCCTTTTTCAAGAGGACCATAAATAGCAGAGCCCAAAAAAAATTATAAATTTCATGACTAAAAGGATATAATTTTTGAACATAAGTCATGAATGCTTTGAAGCTTATACACTAGTAGCAAGAGATAAAATTTATCATTTAAAAGTTCATTTTTTTCCATGTAAAAAAAAAAAACAATTAAAAAAAATTTTCCCCTTTGGATATTAGCATCAAATACTAGGGACAATGTTTGTTAAATAATTTCAACATAAATGGTCAAACAAGCATCATAATTCTGATTTAGCATTTAAAAGCAATACAACATATAATCGAAATAACCAACCATATGGATCTTAAAAATGAAAAATTTAAATATAAGATCATATGGCTACAAAAAGTGATCGTAGCTGATCAACATATTTTAAATTATAATTTTCAATAGGAACATTACATTTAATCACATGCCACGATGAATTCAAAACAAATCTAAGCTAAAAAATGTTGGCGAGCATAATATGATAAATATTTACTTTAGGATGCTCCCCCTATCAATTTGAATACAAGCTTAAATGAAATAAATTGCTTATACTAGTTAGAGACTAATTCCACTATGCCTAGTTGTATAGGCCATTTCCAAAAAAGCTACTATACTGGGTATTAATTAGTGCTATTTTTATCACTTGATCAGTATAGTCTCCCTATAGACTACAAATGCATCAAAGAATATATTTCAAGATATACAATGATGTTCATAACCAAGAACAATCCATATCTATTCATAAAGTTTTAAGAGTGGGATATAATGTTCAGGGTTCTTAGAAGAGCCTCAATATTCAAAAAGTTAAACGAGATGCAGATGAGTCTTCTATGCTCTTTCTCTAAGATAGGAGCTCAGCTCCCCCTAAGTATATGAAGATTATGTAAGGATGAAATTTAATATTTATTTTGCTTTCACTCATTCTTTCAAAAATATTTTAACATTTAATTCATCATAATCATCTTTGTAAAAGGTTTTAATTTGGCAAAATTTTACAAAATTTCAACAGCATGTCTTCTGTAAATTGGACATTTTCCCAACAAAAAAAAATGTACCTAACAGATTCAAGCAAGCAATTTATAACAATCTGCATTATGTAGATATCATTCAGTTCAAGCATGCAAGAACCTATATCTACTATCAGCACGCAATATACATCACTACATCAGCCATGCAGGTGGGGTTCCATATAAGCATGCATAACAGTAGTTCAATCAACAAATGATATAACAGATAAACTATCCATTGGAAAATATAATCATTTAATGTATTATGCATTGTAGGAATTGTAGACACCCTAATTTTAATCAGGTCACCCCAAAGAAACCCAACGAAACAGGAGTTGACTTTGAGCCATGACTAAACCTAACTTTTGAAATTAAGACCCTAATCCCTCAATCAAATCCTCCTAATGTCGGTCGAGTCTTCAAAAATAAAAATTGGTTTAAAATTGAGTCTTGTAAATTTTTAGTCCAAAATCTCAAGTTTTCAAGCCAATTGTTAGGAAATGTTTATGGTAATTTTAATTCTTTTAGTTGCAAAATTAATCTCAGTTATTGTACTAGACCCTATAGTTTCAAAATTAACCCTGCTTTTAGGTATTAAGGTTTTGAGTCTTAGAAATTCGAAAACTGAGTCTTTTCAACTTGAGTATCTCTAATTTGGCGGATTTCAAAACCAATTTTTTTTCCTTAGTTAAGCCTCGTAGTTTCCAAATTCATTGTAGGATAGGTTTTCAGGTCCCTTAATTTTTGTTCATGATAAGTCCAAGTTTTATTCTCCATGTTTTCAAATTTAATCTCAAAATCCAAAAATTAGTTTAGTTAAGAGTCCTTTAAGTTTTCATGAGTCCAGGAATTTTCAAAGTTGGAATTGAGCTTCCAAAATCTTAGCCTATTTTAAAGTTGGGTCTTAGTTTCAAGATAGGTTGCATTGGGTTATTAAAGTTATATTCCCTAGTTGGTGTTCAAGAGTGGTCAATTTTGATGCCAAAATTAAAGTGCATCATAAACTATATTAAATAAATATGCACAGTAAGGTGCATGCTGAAAAATGTTACATAGGGGTACATGCAGAAAGTTACAAAAAATACAAGTGTCACCGGTGTACACATTAATTCTGCAATATAGGGAAAAGACAAGGGTACATATATTTATACAACAATTACAAAGAAGAAAAAAATTCAAAAAGAGAAAAATAGAAAGTTCCATGCCATCCACTTTGAGGCTGCCAGCTGGACCTCTCTAGCTCACCTGCGTACATGGTAGAATCAATCTGTTGGCAGCTGATATCCAAAAAATAAAAACAAATAAAAATATGGAAATTCAAAAAGCATCCAAAAGCCCTCCATTCCCGGGCTACCACCTACAAGCACCCAAAAGCCCTCCATTCCTTATCTGCCACCTAGAGCTCCAATTTACCTGCGCACAGGAGAATGAGAATTGGTTAGCCAGAAATCCACAAAATCAGGAAAAAAGGGATCACACGTGTAGGGAATTATTCCCTAACACAAGCTGTTGGTTGGGAATTACTGACGAAATTGGCATCAAAGGCCACCCCCAAACTCCCTATAAATAGGGAGTCCCAACACCGTAGCAAGGCACCTTAGCGAGCACAGAATTACTTTGTGAAAATTGAGAGAGAAAAAAAAAAGCATACAGAAACTCTAGGAGAAATGGGAGAGAGAGAGAGAGAGAGAGAGAGAGAGAGAGAGAGTTAAGAGGGGCAATAGCACTCTGCAAAAATTCAGAAAGCAGAGAGAAGTTTGAAAAAAGAGAGGGGGCAGAGGAGAAGCTCTGCCCAAGTTACAAATAGAGTAACCAAGGGACATCCCTTGGTGTTCCCCTATTCATATCCCAAGGCTCATTCAGAAGTTCCTAAAATACCCATCCAGCAAATTCTAGACCAAACACCAGAACTCAATCTCAAACAAACACAGAGGCTAGAGGAGAAACAGGTTTAAGGTAAATGAAAAATTAAATACAAGTTTCTTTTTAAACTATGTTATGTGAAGTGTGTATGCAAGTTGAAACTCTCTCGTGTCTCAAGTTCGTATACAAAATTGAACCCAAGCCTCATAGACCTAAACATTGGATCTAAACATAAGTTCAAGTTTGAGCCCCTAATACCCATTAGAGACCCCAAGCCTATTTCAAAGTTATCCCAGCCCAGCCTTGTTTTAAAAAGGAAACCGGGCCCTTTCATTTTAAATTGAAATTGAGCCAACCTTATTTTAAAAAAGGGAAACTCAAACCCTTTTGTTTTAAACTTGAATTGGGCCAACCCTGTTAAAAATAATAATAAATAAAATAAAATAAATAAATAAATAAATATCGGCCCTTTTATTTTAAGTTGAAATTGGGCCAGCCCTGTTTTAAAAAAAGGGAACTGGGCCCTATTGTTTTAAACTTGAATTGGGCCAGCCCTATTTTAAAAAGAAACCAGGCCCTGTTGTTTTAAACTAGAATTGGGCTAGCCCTTATTTTAAAAGTTATTCGGGCCCTGTTTTTAAAAGAGAGTAGACCGGCCCAGAGCCTGTTTAAAACCAAGGCCCAACTCAACCAAAACATACCCCCGTGCCACTCAAGTTTCAAACCTGAGCCCATTTTAATTTCAAAACCCAAAATCCCACATGTGACTCGAGCACGTGACAGAGCCCATGTGGCTCAATTACGGTCATCCGAGCTCGCTCAACTCACCCGGGTTGATTCGCATGATTCAACCCTAGTTTGACTCACACACTCATTGGGTTGACTCGCGCGAGTCAACCCTGACACCCACTCACCGAGTCGAAGACAAGTTGACTCGTCTTTGACCCCACTAACCTACTTGAAACCCTAATCTGAACAGACTCATACAGACACTCGGATTTAAGCAACAAGCTCAGATCATCTCAAACATCACACACACCATTAGTATACACAAAAAAAAAAATCAAAATAAAAATAATAATGGAGGAAAAGGCACTTATCTTTTGCGACCTCCCCTAGGTCTCAAATCCAAACCTTTAGTTAAAATCACAGTGCCACCTTACGGGTCTCGAAGGTCCACCCCCAGGGAAGGGAACAAAATCGAAACCTAAAGAAAAGGGAAAAGAAAGTAAGAAAAGAAATTTTAGGTATAATCTAAAACCCTAAGGTTTCAAAAATCAGAGGAAGGAAAGATAGAGTGAGGGAGTCTCAGGGGGATGGTTAGGGCTTTTGGTGTCTTCACTGAATCCATAAACGAAATGGGAGTCGTGAAAGAACCATGCTCAAATCTTTAGAAACCTTGTTCTTCAGAACACAGAGAGAATCATGAAAAGAGAAGAGGGAGTATGGAGAGGGAGCACCTGAGGGAGTAGCAGGAACCATTAGGGTTTCGGTTAATTGAAGAAGATAGAGGGATAAAGAGAGTGAGAGAAGACAGAGAAACGAGATGAGAGAGAAAAAAGAATAAGGTGCTTATGATAGAATGAGGAATGAAAAACGGACAAAACAAAAAATTTGAGTTTAAATATCTAAACCCTTGGAACCACCAGATTTGACCATGTGGCTCTCCTTCGTCTGTCTGATTGAAGAAAACACATGGCTCCCTGCGTCCGTTCATTTTTATTTCCCGTCAACAGCCCAGATCTAACCATGTCAAGTACTCTGTGGCGAACCACCTTCCCCACGATCTTGCCATTTCAACCTCTAATGGTTGACCAAGATCAAAATTCCCAAGAATATTCCCACAAATATTTGTACCTAAATAAATATATCAATAATATTCCATCCCAATATATATATATATATATATATATATATATATGCCATTATATAGTCTCTCTCCTTTCAAATCATAAGTATGTTCTAAAATACTTGCATTTTCTTCATTCAAAAAAAAAAAAACTTTGATTACTCTAGAGAAACCCACACATCCCTTATACAATTATGTTCCACACAAAAATGTTTGGCGCCTACTCACCAATGCCACTTTGTACCTGCATTGCACGATCTCACTAGTATGCTACATGACATTTTATGTAAAACAACTTGTGCATTAGAAAAGAAGTTCAAAAGAGAAAATAAAAAGCACCAAATTTTAGTAGTAGAAGATTACAAGGGCAAAGGCACCAAAGTGCCCAACTCACACTTTACACTTACAATGAATTTAACATGCATACACCAAGGCCTAACCTAACAACAATGTTGACCTCCACTACTCACATTCAAGTATGGTGATGTTACAATCTTTCTTAATGTGGCTTTGCCCTTCTCCAAATCCCATTCGGACATCAAAATTAATGTTTTTTTTTAAATTATTTTTTATGCACACATAAGCTCCTCATTTAGGATAGGAATTTGTACTTTGTACTACCTTTTTTATAAATAAAAAAAAAATGCATAGGATTTTAAAATACTCAAAAATTATTTTTTTAAAAGAAAAGATATTTTCAAAATCAACCTAATTTAGGATAACAATTAATTTTGAGTAGTTTTTGTTGAATATCTCATCCTTAAGCAATTGTTGCCCTAAACAGGAAAAAAAAATAACAAAAAAAAAAAAAGATTACTGGAGAAGTTAAATAAAAGGGTATAACCCTGCCATTTTTCATTTCTGTGGAGACTAGATAATGAGTTATACAACAAATAGAGCACACACAAGAGAAAAGAAAGGTAAAGATCAGATCAAGACAAGTATAGCATCCATCTTCGGATCAAATCTCCTCTTGAAGTTGTAATTTGAACTTCAACAAAATAGACAAATGTTTAAATGCCCATGGAGATGAAGAAACCTCAGATCTCATAATCTATATATAACATTCTAAGAACAGTGAACCCCCAAAATCAAGTCTCTTCTACCACCGACCAAAAAACCACGGATGATAGATGATAAGATGAAATTTTCATTTTGATTTTCGCGAGAAAAAAAAAAAACGAAGATAAAGAGAGTCCAAAAAATAAATATTTTAAGCAATCATCAAAGGCATAAAGTTATGGCCTGAAAATCATCACCAGTAATTTCAACAGCATCATCGTCCATGGGAGGAGGGAGGTTCAGATCAAATGGCAAAAAAGTGAAGAAGAATTAGAGTACGACTTACCTCTGTAGAAACAAGGCCCGTGATCAGAACACCCGCACCCAATCAATGCCCCCAATTGAAGGAGCTCCACCTGGAGCCTACCACCCCACTAACTCCAACCAAAGCCCCAGCCCTTTCTTCCACACTGCCCACCTCACGTACCAAAATTACACTGCCAGCCTCCGGCGTTTGATCTCCTCGGTGAAGGCGACAAGGACGAATCCAAAGCGTCAGCAGCAGCGACAAAGAGAAATGGAGATGCCGAGAGTGAGAGAGAGAGAGAGAGAGAGAGAGAGAGAGAGAGAGAGAGAGAGAGAGAGAGAGAGAGACTGGAGAGATTGAGAGATGGAGAGACTGACAGAGAGAGACTAGAGAGATTGAAAGATGGAGAGATTGATAGAGAGAGACTGGAGAGATTGAGAGATGGAGAGAAATGAGGAGGATTGGAGGGAAAGGAGTGAGATTAGGGGAACCCGCGTGCGGGTTTTCAATGTCAGATTATTAATGATGAATCTCCAAATTCGTCACTAATACTATGAAATAAATTTTTATTTTATTTTTTAAAAATAAAAGAAGTATTAGTGACGATTCCCAAATCTGTCACTAATAAGAGGCTAATAGTGACGAATTTAAAGATTCATCACTAATATTGTGCAATAAATTTTATTTTATTTTTAAAAAAATAAAAGAGTATTAGTGATGGTTCCCAAATCCGTCACTATTAAAGGGCTAATAGTGACGAATCTTCAAATTCGTCACTAATATTGTGAAATAAATTTTTTTCATTTTTTTAAAATAAAATATTAGTGACAGTTCCTAAATTTGTCACTAATAATGAGCTAATAGTAACGAATCTCTAAATTCGTCACTAATACTATGAAATAATTTTTTTATTTTTTTTAAATAAAAGAAGTATTAGTGATGGTTCCCAAATCCGTCACTAATAAGGGGCCAATAGTGACGAATCTTCGAATTCGTCACTAATATTGTGAAATAATTTTTTTCCATTTTTTTTTAAATAAAAGAAGTATTAGTTACGATTCCCAAATCCGTCACTAATAAGAGACTAACAGTGACAAATTTAAAGATTCATCACCAATATTGTGAAATAAAATTTTTTACATTTTTTTTAAATAAAACAAGTATTAGTGACGGTTCCTAAATCCATCACTAATAATGGGCTAATAGTGATGAATCTCTAAATTTGTCACTAATATTGTGAAATAATTTTTTTTCTATTTTTTTAAAATAATAGTAGTGATGGTTATTTAATCGTCATTAATAAAAGTCTTTTAGTGACAAATATAATTTGTCGCTAATACCACAGAAATTGCCGCTAATATTTTCCCAGGATAATTTCTACAAAAAAAATATTTTCCCGCGATATTTTCGATTTTTAGTGACGAAACTATTAGTGACGGTTTAAAATTTGTCACTAATAGTATCGTATTAGTGGCAGTTGCTAAAACCGTCACTAATACCCACTTTTAGTGACGAAATTTAATCTGTCACTAATAGTTTTGTTACTAAAAACCAATTTTTTTATAGTGTCTCATTAGCTCTTAGCTTTAAATCGAATTAATTAAGAAATGTTGAATGGTGTTAAATGGCTAAAATGATTGCATTGGGTCTTAATCCTAAAGAAGGTACAAAGTTCAGAGAAACCTAGGCACAAAACAATTAAAATTGAAAGTCATTCGAACTTGTGCCTCTTATAAAATTTTAAAAAAAAAATCGTTTAAGAGTTTTTAATAATTACATATTGGCTACATAACTGAGAGGGAGCAGTTGTTTTAAAATTCTTCTGATAAACACCTTATAGTATTATACTTTTTTGTTTGTTCATTAGATGCTTTGTGTAAGTTGCAAATCAATATCTATTTTTTCCTGATGTCATATTATTTGTTGGATGGATTATTCTTGGGCATGATCTACTTTTAGCCATACTAAACCGCATGCTTGTACTAATTTCCATATGCATGGTTGATGTAGATTCGTGAAGTGCATGCTAGTAGTTAACTAGGGCTTTGCATGATTTATATTGAATGATCACATATAGACTCACATGCTAGTTAGTTAAAGAAGATCATCACTTCATAAGACTGGTCTAAAATTCTAAGTTCTTCGCATGTTAAAAGAATCAATGGCATGTTGTTTTTAAATAGTTAATATTATGCCTTTTCATGTTGTATGATCATGGTTTGAATTTCCCTGGATAATATTCATCATATACACCTTATATGATTCTAGGAAAATCTTGCCCATTGTTACCCTTTTTGGTCTCAACTTTAGATTCTGAACTTCATTCAGGACCAAAATGATGAGTCATCTTGCCTTAAATTTAATATCACATGGTTAGATGGAAATCCATAAACTTGGAGAAAATGGATGACATAAGGGAAATGCTTTATGTCACACACTCATTTGAGTTGTGTTATCCTTATTGAACCCCTGTTGCATAGCCTTTGCATGAATTTTGAGTAATGCCTCGATTGGCTATCATTTTCTAAGTGAAAATGCAATATGCAGTGATCTTGTGCTAAATACCTATAATGTGTTGTATAATGAACTCATGTGTGCTGAATGATTGTGAGGAGTGAAAGCATGATAGTTCATTAATTGAATGTCATTCTTAACTAAAATGCATATATGTGCAATTAAGAATATACAAGGGAGTCAGCTCCATTTTTTTTATCAGATCATCATTGGCTTGTTTTGAGTCCTAAGACTCTTGTGAAATCCATGAGCGTCATATCCCCGTTTTATTTTTATGGAAATATGAGATAATATGAATTTTTCTTGGGATTTATGAACCTTGAATGTCTTAAACTTTGGTTTTCTAATGCATATAGGTTCTAAAGGAATAAACTTGCTGGATGAATATAAATGGCTTAATCCTATATCCATTAAAAGTGTTTAAGAATTTAAGACTATTTTCTTATACTGTTTTGTATTTAGTAATATCATCCTTGACAGGTATAAGCATTTGTCAGCATCTAAGCTAGCATTCAAATTGAAAAGGGGAGCTTCTGCTTTAAAATTCTATCACTTCTAGCTCACCCAAAATTTTGGCTTACATCTGTATTGAGTTTATTGTGGTATGATTATTTAAGCATAATGATTGTCTTCAAAATCTTAAATGGAAGAATATTGCTTGCCACAAACTCTTTTACTTAAGACCTTGTCATATGATCTTGCATTGAAGTTTGATGTCATATGGTTGCTTTTTCTGGTTATATTTTTGAATTGTTTTGTGCTTAATTGCTCACTAGAAAAACCTAGCTTGCAGGATTGTTGTGCTAAAATTTTTTTTTATCAAGCATAATCCCCAATACTTGTTGATTACTTCTAAAGGGGGATTCCTTTTAAAGTTTTTTTTTTTTTTTGGCAAGAAATTATCTTGTAAATGATAATTTTTTATCTCTTGATGCTGGTTTACAAGCTTCAAAATATTCATGACTTGTATTCAAATTTTTTGTTATGAAGTTCATAAATTTTGTAGGCTGACATTCTCACAAAACCTCTTTAGGAGGATAGATTCATTGAAATTAGACGAGAATTAGGCCTAATGTACGGTAGAGAAGTTATCTAGAAAACTAAAGAAGTGCATAAACTCAGGGGGAGCAACCTAGCTTTGAAAACTTGATTTCTCACAATTGTTTTCTATGTACTTCATATTTCTTGAGAAATGTATTTGCTATCCATAATGAATTGCATGTTATTCTCTTGTATGGATATTGGATGTACTATCTTTATTGCATAGATTGCCTTGGACTATACTGAATACTTTGCATGCTTGATCTGACTAAGGTTAATTTCATGGTGTGCTCAAAATGTTTCTCTGACTAAGGTTAATTTCATGCTTATATCCTTTTACCTTAGCCCCTTTTCTGATGCCAAAAGGAGGAGAAGTATGCAAAATTAGGTACTTCTTTTGGTACAATCTCTATGTACATGCTTGGTATTTGAGCATATTTGTCAAAACTTGAATGCAATTTTATTTAAGATGTCTTCCATTATAAATATGCTTGAACTATAAACATTAAATTTTCTTTGAATGCATATTCTCAGGGTGAGTCTTTTTAGACTTACCCAGTTTTACATATTATATTTGTCATCATAAAAAAGAGAGAGAATGTTGACTCTATGAGTCTAATCCCATTTTGATAATGGCAAATCATGTTATTTCTTACCTGTGCACTAAGCTTGTGAACAAGGTTAATTCCTAGCACGCATGGATGGTAAGGATGCACGAAAGCCATAAGGACCACAAAGATCATATCATATGATTGGCACTTGAAGAGCAAAAGGGAATAAAGACCAATTTTTTTTATTGTAATTGCAATTCATTTTTTTTTTCTGTAATATTTATGGTCTGTAATAATGCACTGCATGAATGAAAGGATCTTATGCTCAAAAGACCATAGAATGACCATAGGAACCAAAACCCCCGTTTTAATATGTCATAGCTTATTTACCATGGTTGAATAAGTTCAAAGACTAAAACAAGGCAAAATATGCATCTTCAAATAGCCTCGGCCAACCAAACTTTTTAAGTTCAAAAAACTCAGTCAACCAACGTTATTTATTAAATATTTTTTAAAGGGGCTTGGGCGACCATCCTATTTTTCACACATCTTCCTCGGCCACCTGAACGAAGATCCCAATCTAATTCATCTGCCTCGGAAGACCGGCCCTCAAGGTCTAAAATTGATTGGCCGACCAAGCTTGACCATTCAGGTAATCGAACCTTAGGCCAAGCGACCAAACCTACGAAGGTTTGGAAAATTGCCTTGGCTTGGCCAACCGAAATAGTGATCGGTCAATTGAACCCTCAAGAGCATTCAAAATTAATGTGTCTATTCGGGAAACTAGCCTATAGATCCGAGCAACCGAACCTCTCAGGTTTGCGTATTTTTACCGCATTAAACAGAGGTTAATCTTAATTAAACTTTTTTCTAAAAATTCCCTCTGTGTCCCCAACGGTCCAAAATTAAGGGAATTCGATATATACCCCTCATTAGTCCAGATTAGAATACAATTAGCATTACAGTTAGCAAAAATTCTCTTGGATTTTTCTCAAACTACCATTTCTTATACTTTAAATTTTCAAGCCTATATTTATACTCTCTCATACTCTTGCTTGACAAAATCTTTTTAAAACAAAGAGTATTATTTTCTTATACTCCTCATTTGCAAATTAATTGCAAGTTGAAGGGAGTTTGATTCTCATTGTTGTGTGCAAACATATATTATTTTGAAGCTTATTACTCTCACATTCTTGTATTGTATGATATTGTTTTAAGAGTAAGCTAAAGTTCTTCTCATTATATTTGATTGATAAATATCATTTGGGAAGAACTCATGTTAACTTCTAAGTCTTGGCATCCTTATTGCCATATTTGAAAGCTTGCATGTGTTATTTGATAATTTACACTTTTTGCAAGCTTGAACCCTAATCTCGGTTGTGCTTAATACTTGAAAAATATTTTGTTGAGATATTCACTTAAGGTTTCAAAGTTCCTTTGATTATATATTGATTACATTATCTTGAATCAAACGTAATCACTCTCACGTATATACAAATATATACACATTTATTGAGAGCTAAAACACTGCTTAACCAAATATCACTTAAGCATAAATTTTTATCATATGTGAGTGCATTAGTTGTATTGTGCTTATTGGTATACGTATCTACTTAGCTTAGAAGCATCTGTGTTGTACCCAAAATTTATATTGATTGATTGTATTCCAGACGTGGCCTAAGGAGGTGGTGATCTAGCATGTAATGAGTGGTTGTATTCCAGGCGTGGCCTAAGGGGGTGTTGATCTAATTCGTAAGGATCGGTTGTAAAGGTTGGGATTAGCCATGTGAATCTAACCTGGGGTTTCCCTTGCCCAGTAAGGAAAAGGTGTTGTAACTGATGTCGCTCCACCTGTAAGTGAGCATTATTGGAATCCTCGGGCTGGTTAGCTAGAGACAAGGATATAGGCACAGTTGTCAAACCTAGATAACACATCTGGTGTCACTCTTGTTTTACTTGCTTTACATTTTGTGCTTGCTTTCTAGATTTATTGCATCAATAATTTGATACTTATTTGATTGCTTAAGTAATACTAGAACTGCTTTATTTTCTTTACTTATCTGAACAATCTTGAATCAGTTGAATTAGCTCTATTCAGAAAAGACCCTAGGTTGAGTTATACTACTACTAGTTAATTGACCTAGAATTTTTAAATTTCCAATTCACCCCCCTCTTGGGAATACACCAATTCCAACATTTTCTCTAACCCTAATCTCTTTATTCTCTTCTCTCTCTCTCTCTCTTAAGTACTTATTCTAAGCCTAGCCTTTTTATTCTCTCTCCAATTGAGCTCCCCTTTTTTCCTTGCTCTCCTCCCTCCTATTTATAGGTAAGGAGGAGGAGCTAGGGTTTCCTTAAAATAAATTAATGGACAAGAGTGTCCTTGGAGAAAAGCTTGAGCTCCAAGTGATGCTCTAGGGCGTCATGTATTTGATCTCCTGGGCCCCATGTGATCCAATTAGGCTCCTTAGACTACAAGGAGCCTTCTTTGAATTTAAATTAGGCCCCTTAGACTACAAGGAGCTTTTTTAAGTTTTTTTTTTCTTTAAAAAAAAAAACCCTTAAGACCCCAAAAAGACTCTTTTAGCCCAAATTAAACCCAATAAAATGCATGAGTCCCTTAAACAAACCTCTTCATTGAAAATATTCTTTTAAGATCTCTTAGGGTGAATTTTCCTAAGTAATACACCCCATGGATCAAAATGGGCATCAACAGTTGCCACTCTCTGACTAATGTCTTCATATGAAGGTGTTAAATAAAGAAAGAGATGTCTCATTTTGACCTAGAAGCCGCATTAAGGAAAATCACAAGCAAGCAGGGGCGTGTCACTCATGGGGATTAACCACCTACTTCAAATGAAATAGGCATATGGTAGAACAGTTGAAAAGGAGCCTAAAAAATTGAAAATAAATTAGAAATCATTCATGCCCTTAAGCAGAAATCATGTGTAAAAATAAACATGTGTGGATCTAGAACCATTACATGCCTAAAGCACGACCCTTGTGCAATTGTGTGTGATTTAAGAGGGGTTATATGCTTATAGCAAGACCTGCGTGCAAAAATCTAGAATCAATCTAGTAATTAGGAGACATTACATGCTTAAAGCAAGACTCGTGTGCAAATATGTGTGAGTCAAGAGCCATTACATGCCTAAAGCAATACTTGCGTGTAAAAATCTAGAATATTTGGAAATCAGGAACTATTACACACCTAAAGCAAGACCTGCATACACAAATCTTGAATATCTAGGAATTAGGAGCTATTACATGTCTATAGGAAGACCCATGTGCAATTGTGTGTAAGTTAGGAGCCATTACATGCCTAAAGCAAAACCTACATGTAAAAATCTAGAATATTTAAAAATTAGGAGCCATTACATGCCTATAGCAAGGCCCGTGTGCAATAGTGTGAGTCAGGAGACATTACATACCTAAAGCAAGACCTATGTGTACAATCTAGAATATTTAGAAATAAAGAGCCATTAGACGCCTATATAAAGATTTTTGTTGAAATATGTGAGAGTTGGGAGCCATTAAAGCAAGACCTGCATACAAAAATCTAGAATATTTGGAAATTATGAGTCATTACATGCTTAAAGAAAGACCTGTGTGTAATTATGTGTGAGTCAGGAGCCATTACATGCCTAAAGAAAGACCTGCATGCAAAAATCTTGAATATCTAGAAATCGAAAGCCATTTTATTCCCAAAGCAAAACCCATGTGCATATATGTTTGAGTCGGGAGCCATTACATGTCCAAAGCAAGACTTATATGCAAAAAATCTAGATTATCTGGAAATTAGGAGCCATTACATGCCTAAAGCAAGACTTTCATGCAAAAATATAAAATATCTTGAAATCAGGAGCCATTACATGCCCAAAGCAAGACATGTGTGCAAAAATATGGAGTATCTGGAAATCAAGAGCCATTACATGCCTAAAGCAAGATCCATGTATAAATGTGTGTGATTCAAGACCCATTACATGCCTAAATCAAGACCCATGTGTAAATGTGTGTGAGTCAAGACCCATTAGATGCCTAAAGCAAGACCTGCAAGCAAAAATCTAAAATATCTAGAAATCGGGAGCCATTACATACAAAAAGCAAGACCCATGTGCAAATGTGTGAGTTAGAAGCCATTACATGCCTAAAGTATGACCTACATGCAAAAAATATAGAATATCTTGAAATCAAGAGCCATTACATGCCTAATGCAAGACTCATGTGCAAATTTGTATGAGTCAGGAGCCATTACATGCTTACAGCAAGACTTGCAAAAATCTGGAATATTTAGAATTCAGGAGCCATTACATGCTAAAAGCAAGACCTATATGAAAATGTGTGTGAGTCTGAAGCCATTACATGCCTAAAGCAAGACCCATGTGCAAAAGTGTGGGGATTAGGACTAGAGTAGGGAGAAGTGAAAAAGGGGCTAAAGAACCTCCAACTGTGTTATCCTTATAAGTTTGACAACCTTAAACTTGACTTGTACTTAAGGATTTGTGGTCATAAATTGATTGCCTTAAGGGGTTTGATAGGCAAGGGAACAAAACGTAACTTTGCTTTTTTGAAAAGGGTGAGTCAACATTGTATGGGGATTGGTTTGTAAAGAAATTAGGACATGGGCAAACATTATCTCCAAATTTGATAAGCTGGCCTTGTCATGAGAATCCTTCTGAAGCCCTTCTAATTTTGAAACATTGTTTTTCCCGAGTAAGAATAATGGTCAATTTTTTTTTTTTCAAATTGAATAGATTGAAATAAACATCAAATGGATTTTCTAAAAAACCTTTTTGAAAAAGCAAAACAACCAATCATGTTAAAGGATTAGCAATAATTGCATTTCATCCCCTATCAATAATATAAGGAAGGTACAATATTTAGTTAGGATGCCAATCCTACTTAAGGATAACCTTTACAAATGGGAACAAATGAAATTGATAACCCTATTGCAAAATCGCTCTAGTATCGGTAGTCTCCATGTTGTCTAATTTTCCTCTACTCTCATTGCGGAGATATCGCTAACTTATATAGGCTTTCTTTAATGGTTGACAATGGGGCTACCATTGGATGCTAACCCACCTTAGTTTTGGAAGAAGGGGTGCATGCAAATGATCTTTTGATTACAACAAACTTCTACATAAGACAAAAATCTTAGATGGACTTTTTTTAGGAAGTTTCGTGCCCATTTTTACTCATGAGTTTTATTACTTAGAATCATTAAGCCTAAATGGAGCCTAAGGGGTTACGTGTAAATGATCTTGTGATTACAACAAACTTCTACATAAGACAAAAATCTTAAGATGGACTTCTTTTAGGAAGTGTCATGCCCATTTTAAGTCATGGGTTTTATTACTAAGAATCATTGAGCCTAAAGAAGCCTAAGAGGTTCTATTTTAGTTGAGAGCCTTTCAAGGGTTGCCTACATTTTATTGGGTTCAATTTGGGCACAAAGAGTCTATTTGGGGTCTCGAGGGGTCTCTTTGAACCTTAACAAAAGGGCTCCTTGTAGTCTAAGGGGGCCCAATCTAAATTCAAAAAAGACTCCTTGTACTCTAAGGGGGCTAAGAGCTCAAATATGTGAAGCCCTAGAGCATAACTTGGAGGTCAAACTTGCCTCCAAGGATGATCTTTTCCATTAAATTATTTATAAAAAAAAAAAAAAAACCCTAGCTCCTCCTCCTGGCCTATAAATAGGAGGGAGGAGAGGAAAGGAAAAGGAAAGCCCAAATGGAAAGAAAGAAAAGGGGGTAGGGTTTAGAATAGCATTGTAGAGAGAGAGAGAGAGAGAGAGAGAGAGAGAGAGAGGGTGCTACAACCTAAGAAAAAAGAAGGAGAGGCCAACCTAGGAGAGCACAACCACCTAAGAAAAAAGAAAAGAGAAGATCTAGGAGTATCAAATTGAAAGGAGGCGGCAGCTCTACACTCGGAATCACGAGGTAATCCATTTTCATCATGTTGACCTTGGGGCTACCATGGTAGGTTGCTTTATTAGCTTTTCTAGGCTTTTTGTAGGTCTTATTTTGAGAGTCTTAGCTTGTTTTATTTGGACAGTAGCATGGGCAGCCATGTAAAAACTTTATTATGTTTGTTTAGGTTTTATTTTAGGAGCTCTAGTTGGTTATTCATTTAGGCAGCAGCAACTGTGTAGGGTTTATGTTGACCTTTTGAGTTCGATCTCTATTTTGATGCTAACAAACACAAGTATCTCTTATGTACGTGTTTTAGTGCGTGAACAGGTATTATTCAAGTCACACATAAGATCAAGAGAACATGGAAGCCAAGGCAAGTCTTAAAGCACAAATATGATGCATTCCATGATATCAAAGAGTAAAGGAGAAGAAGAAGACATGTTTGAATTGTAATTGCATTTGATTTTATCATTTGCTCTGTAATAATGCATACATCTACATGATATGGATTGTATGCTCAAATGGCCATATACCAATCATAGGGAATCACAAGTCCGTTGACTGACCTTAAGGTTCATCTTTGGTAGACCGAAGTCGACCAACATCAAATTTTTTGGGTTATTTCAAGGCCATAGGTTGACCATAGGACACATCATGAAAATTCCGTTTAGCCTAAATTGCCAACACACATAAAGGGACAATATCATATAAGGTCAAAAGATAGGAAAAATAAGTTTTTCAAAGAACCTCAGTCAACCGAACTCCTTGCGTTATAAACACTTCAGCTGACCGATCAATCCAAAAGTCAAAATGTTGACCATAGCTCGGCCAACTGACGCAATTTGAACGCACTACCCACGGTTGGCTGAACCCTGGCTTTGAATTTTCCTACCGCCCTCAACAAACCGAACTTAAAGTTCAAAAATGCCTTCGCAAACTGAAGCCGATGATCTCGCAAACTGAACTTAAGGATGGGCAACCAAACATTGAAGGTTTGGATTTTTGCCTTGCTTGGTTGACTGGCCACTACCGACGGCAAACCAAACCCTAAAATTATTTCAAATTTGCTATTTTTGTTCGGGCGACCAGCCCATTGCCCCGGGCTACCGAACCTCTCGGGTTGCCAATTTTTTACCAATATAATTAGGGTAAAAACATAATTAAATAATTTTTAAAATTCCTAATCTGTCCCCAACGGTCATATTTTGTTGGAAAACTAACTTAGATTAGTAACTTTGATTAGCTAATTTTTCTCTCTAATTTTATCCTAATCAAAGTTCCCCCAAAACATGTTTTTATTGCAAAACTCTTTTATGGGGGCAAATATTTTACACTTTCCAACTCTCTTCATTATTCTTTGAAAACCATCTTTACAAAAGAGTAATTTTTATAGGCACTTTGTTTTTCAGTCAAGGAATTAACTTTCTCATTTCCTTTTCACTTTGAAAATCATTTTAGGAGTTTGCTTTGATATTTCTCCATATATTTCCATGGTAAATATTATATTGGAGAAATACATTCTTACTTTGATTTGCACATTGAATATCAAATGTTTGTATTTTTGTTTTGTGCAAAATCATTTGAAACCAAAACCCTAAGTTCTCTAGTTTGTTCTTGAAAAAATATTGTTTGGAGAAAATCTTTTGTAGGGTTTCTTTGAAGCTTTTTTATCATATACATTCTTTTCAAAGATTACAAAAATTATTTTGAAAACACACTTTCTCTACTAAGCATATAAATCATATCACAAGAGAGTGCATACATTTTAGAGCTTAAAAGTTGTACATCTCCGCTTGTATTTAGAAGTATTTTATCATGTACAAAAAAATTTTTTATAGATTGGTTGGGTCCAACCCGAAAATTGAACTGGGAAGTCTCCACCCCGTAAGGGAGACAAGTTGGGGTCAGCTTTGTAATTGAGCTGGGGTTTTCCTTGCCCCATAAGGAGAGGATGTAAACGGCTTTTACTCCGTCCGTTTAAGTGAGCAAGTATAATGGAATTCTTGGGGGGTATGCCCAAAGCGGGGACGTAGGTTGCTTTGGCTGAACCTCGATAACAAATATCATGTGTCTCTCTCTCTTTATCTCATTTAATTTATATGCTTTAAATTCAGCATGGGTATGCTTGTTCATTCATGGCTTTAACTAATCGCATGCATACATTTATTTTAATTAAGATACACAAGTATGTCTGCACATATTGCTTATTTAGTTTTACATATACAACCATAATTAAAATGGGATATGATATGTGGTGAATCGGCGTAAATGTTTAATTTAGTCAAAATGTTTTTAAAATCAAATTCACCCCCCCCCCTTTTGGGATCACACCAATTCCAACAGTTTATTAGGCTCTCATTAGGGTTTTTTTTTTTAGGAGTTATAGTTTATTAAATTTAGGCTATAGCAGGGGCTTCTATATCATGGGGTTTTTAGGTTCTCTTTGAAGGTTAAGGTGCAGTCCCAAGAGAGGGGCTGAATTGGGTTATTTTAAATTTTATTTTAATTCTTTTCAAGAATTCTTAGCCACTTGTTACCTTAACAAACACACAGCAAAGTTTTTTAATCACTTAATCAATCCACAAACTAGTACTTAACACACCACAAGTAAACACAACTTAAACATTCAACCAACTAATTTTCAATTAAAGTAATCAACCATAAAATACCTAATTAAGATATGGTAAGCAGCTTTTTGACAAGTTTTAGCTTTTATAGCCCTGTGAATACATGAGTTTGTTTCAAGCCCTGTATTGAATGAAATTGATTTTTCAATATGATGCACAATATGAAATCCAACACTCCTTCCAAGTACTTGGACTTTAAATAAACTTTCAGTTAATGAGTCTTGGGTATTAACCAATCAATGTACTCCCTTACGGTTTCCACAATTTATATTTATCAACCAATGTACTTCCTTTCGATTTCCGAAAATCCCAAAATCAAATTAATCTTTAGTTTATTTAATATCCAATCCACGCAGTGTATATGATCAAAAATTAAATTTAACCACACAGTTAATATATGCTGGAATTTAAAGAGAGTAAGGAAAGAGAGTGACAACACATTTTTTTACGAGGTTCGACTTATCCCCAACCTATGTCCTTGCCTTAAGCCAATACCAGCTAAGGATTACATTATATCGTTCCTTTCCGAGTGGAACAAACCATTACAAGCGATACCCCATGCTTAGACACTCCTTCAATAAGCTAAAGCAATGCCTCTCCAAGCGATACCCCACGCTCGGTCCAACGATCCAACAACCTGGAATCGTCAATCACTACAAGAAACAATAGATAATCTCTACGTACAATAACACACATTCATCATCAAACATTCCACAGAATTCGCATACCCGTACTTTTCATATTAACACAATATATCCAAAATCATAATGTAATCAATTCACCTACACATACTCACACCCACCAAGGATAATGCACAAGTGCTTCAGTATTCATCATTCTCACTACGTACCGAGCAGATCTCAATATGTGGCCCACATAAGGACTTTCATAGATACAATACACACAACACCATTCATAGCACATCGACAAAAATGAACTCCTCATCCATCTTGCCAATGTTTTTGCCCCATTTATATAAGTGACAATAACGAACTCCTCATAATCTTGTCAATATTATATCGCAACTTATATCATGGACAATATAATGAACTCCCCATTTGCCTGCCAATGTTATATTGCAATATGCATGAAGGACTTTAAATCACACAAACATATAAGTACTCACACCACAGCAATCACAACCGGTTTATTAAAATAAAATATTAATCTCATGTCACACAATTTATGTATTTAACTATACTTTACTAAACTCCCTGTAAATAATAAATCATACTTCAATAATCCAAGACCATTAATTTCATTCGTTTAATTTATTCAGAAATCCGTTATAATCATTCAAAAATCAAATACTTTAATTCAGTTGGTTCAACTTTAAAATAATTATTATTATAAAATTCCTAGTCTCACAAACACCAATTTAATCAGTTCATAATAAATATAATAATCCAAAATCCAATCTACATATGCCAAAATATTCAAAAAAACGTATATATAATTCATGCAATCTCATATTACAATTTAATCGGTTAAATTATAAAATTCCTAACATAAGTTATTCCCCTTACCTCACCCTAGGAATGGTACCTATGACGCTCCTACACTAAATCCACTCCAATTAAAATATTGGTGGCCGAGAATGGAACCCAATGGTATTTTCTATTTTTCAATTGGCACACTTATCGCTAAGAAATTGAGGAGAGAGAGTGAGAGTGAGGAGAGAGAGTTGGCAAGAGAGAGAAAGGGGGCGTTCTCTGGATTCTATAAAAAAAAAATTGAATCCTGAAGGATCCTTCAGGTTACTTACTTTTATATATATATATATATATATATATATTATAATATTTAATTAATAATTATTATTTTATTATTTAATTTAAATTTAAATTTTATTTTATTTTATTTTATTTTTTTAGGATCATAACCCTAATCAAGTACAACTATTTTTGGTATCGTTACATTCTCCCCTCATAAAAATTTCGTCCTCAAAATTTGCTAATCAATCACTTAACAAAACTATGAGATTTTCCTTTAAATATATATATCTAACTCTAAGATTGGTAACCCGTGTTTATTTGTAATCCTTATATTGAAATACTAAGATTTTCCCTTATGAACTTCTCCCACACAATTAACCAATTTAACATTCACATCCTCAATTTAAACATTAAACACCCAACTTGACCACAGACCGTCAAATCACAACATATAAATTACCAAAATTCTCCTTCAAATACTTTTCTCCACAAATCAACCAACCTAGCTATCGAGTTCAAATTTCAAGTTCCAATCTCTCTACTTTGAAACATCACCATTAATGGATTTACCATGATTTTCTAAAACTCGCGTCGGATTCAAAAAATCACAGAAGACCATCAAGTGGTTTTTGCCTCTAAGCCACAAAACAAAACTCAAAATTTCCTCCCAATATCCTAATCTACCCGTTCCTATCCTTGTCCTAACTCGAACCTATACTTTGGTATTAATCTGTGCTAGAGTCTGCATAATCTATTTCCTAAGCTCTGATACCACCTGTAACGCCACGATCTCGAAATTGGGGTCCGGAGTGTTATTTAAAATATATCTCTGATACCATATAATAAAATAGTGGAAGATCTCCATAACAATTACTAAAGTAACTAAAATATCCCAATATAACATTAAATCCATCCCAGTATCTCAGTGAAGTTCCCAACTCATCAAAACCTAAATAAAATATCGATAATATTTTTAATATCAATTTAATACATCCTTATGAATTTCAAGATAAACCACAAATAAAAAATTTAAAATTTAATCTAAACTACTATTTCTAACCCCACCCACATTTCCGCTGCACTACTCTGATTCCTATCATACTCCACAGGGCATCTGAAAAATATTTGATAATAATGGGGAGAGACATTTCTCAATAAGGATGTGAAAAGAAAGGTGTATTCCCAAGATGGGGGTGAATTGGGATTTTAAAATTTCTTTGATTGATTTTTAATCTTATTTTTAAGTTCAGTAACTACTCAAGCAAAGTTGATTTCAATTACAAGTTCAGTGGAAAATTAACTTTGTAAAACTTTTATGAATGTGTATACCAAGTTGTATATCCTATTCTGCACCTCAACACAATTCAATTAACACAATCACAACATAATCCGCACTAGAGAAAGATTTCAGCAATGCTGTCAAGTTTCAGCACTTTTGTAACTCAAAGTATAGTTTAAGAATATTTTGTTGGCCTTACGAGACATAAAATCTTATTTTAATGATAAAAAATAAAAGGAACTTAACATATTTGGTTAAGTGATGACATTTCAAGATTCAACTATGAAAATGCAAGGTCAAGTATTCACAAGGATCCATTGAAAGCTTATACTTCAAAGAAGGATACTCATATGAAGCTTAAGGCATGGATTCAAAGATGATTTAATAAAGCTTGAAGATTATGAGAGCAAGCATATTAAAGTGAACTTTCTAAAATCCTAAAATACATTGAAAGCTTGAAGAAAAGATGGACTCAAAGCAAGGGCATACATGATTACGCGCCTAAACTACGTTATTAGGCGTTTTAATCCAAGCATTAGGGTTTATATTTTTAATTAAATGCCTAATTACTCTCAATATTTTAAAAAATTGTCATATTTATAATATTTGGGCTTTATTGAGAAATTTATGAATTTTTGGATATTTCTTATCGCAAGAAAATTTTTAGGAGCTAAAACCGGCATCAATTCGTAATTCGAGTATAACTTTTCTATCTGAGCTCCAATCGAAATGATTCAAAATTTTGAGAAAGAAGATAAGATTATCTACAACTTCCATGTTTTGAGCTTTAAGAGAAACAAGCTCTAGAAGGATCAAAATTGGTCTTATTCGCTAAGACATAAAAAGAAGAAGAAAGAAAAATAAAATAAAATAAAATAAATGGAGTTGATGTGACCCGGCCATGCAACCGATTCGGGTGACTGTGTGCGTGGGTAGGTTATTCTTTCCACTTCCCTTTATATCTCTTTTGCTCCCTCTTTTCTCACTGTGTCTCGCGCACCCCCTGCCTCCTTCCCTGTCCTCTCCTCCTCCCCTATTCTCTCTTCTCCTTTTCTTTACTCTCTCACTCCTCCTTTCTCCCCCTCTCTCCCCCGCTCTCTCTCTCCCTAACTCTCTCAGCACCCCTCTCTTTCTTTCCTCCCTCATTCTCATCTCTCTCCCTCAATCTCTCTTTCCCGCGAGACCTCAACACCAGCTACTGCAACTGTTGGCTAGCCGAGACCCTTCTCTCTATCTACTACACAGTTGCTGTAACACAGCCACCCCTGCTACCGTGAAGGTCCTCAAGTCCAGCTACCATTCATAGCCTTGCTCCCTCCACAACACCAGGCCAGACCACTCACACCAGCAAACCCGAAGAGCTCCTGCAACCGTGACACTACATAGCCACAATCTAACTCCACCGCTCCATCTATTGAGATGCGCTGCCACCCTGCTTCAGCTGCTGCAAATCACCCAAAACACCACAACATAGCAGCACCCAAGACTCTCCAATCTGCTCTCCAGAATCAACCATACGGCTCTCTCTCTCCCTCCCTCTCTCTTCTTTTCTTTTCTTTCTTTTATTGTTAAGTTGGATATTATTGTTTTTTTATTTATTAAAGTTATTTAAAAAGTTTGTGAAATTAAGAATAGCTTCCCAAGAGGGGGAGTGAATTGGATTCTAAAAATTTCTTTTAATTCCTTTTAAGATACCTTAAACTTCTTTTATTTCTTTTAACCAATTCTTGACTTGTTTATTTAATTCTTTAATCAATCAAGAACTTAGTTCTTTTATCCAATTAATAACACAATTAAACAACCAATCAATTAAGCACAATCTTCAAGCCAAACAATCAATTTATTTGCCAACTACAAGTTAAACAACAAACAACCAAACCAAGATATAAATATTCAGCACTTTGGTAATATAAGATCTTGAGATTGTTTGTTTGTTTATATAAGCCCTGTGATTATGAATTTGAAAACCTTGTGAAGAATGTAATTTAATATTCAACAATCCTTTCACAAATACAATAAAGCTTTTGTTGTCAGCCTTAGAAATAAATTTGAATCAAGCCATGTATATATAGATTTTCTTAATATGATGTTCAATACAACATTCAATCACTCTTTCCAAATATTCAAAATTCAAATAAACTTTCAGTTAATTTATCTTTAAGTGTTTAACTAAGAAACGTACTCCCGTATGGTTTTCACAAGATATGGTTTAACCAACGTACTCCCTTTCGGTTTCTGCAACCCAAATCAACGATTTCCAAATATGCGTAATTTATATGATTTTCAAATTTACACCATCCACGCAATTCAAATATGTACTGAAAATAAAGAGTAAGGAAAGAGAGAGTGAGACGGAGATTTTTACGAGGTTCGGATTATACCCAGCCTACTTCCTCGCCTTTGGCAAACCACCAAAGGATTAGTAAACATGTTCCTTTAATAGGTGGAACAAACCTTTACAACACTCCTTTGGTAAGGCTAGAGCCCGCCTTCTCCAAATGATATCCCGTCATCCGGTCACTCCTTAACTAGGCTAGAGCCCGCCTCTCTAAGCAATATCCCCTTGCTTAGCCAACGATCCAAGCAACCCTTGGAATCATCAATCTATAAGAAATAAATCAAATAGATGTGTACAAAGAACTTGCTCCTCAAAGAGCTGGTTAGTACACCAATTACAGCACAACTAATATACTTCAAAGTAAACAACAATATGGAAATTAACTTGAAGCTCAATGAAGTATATCACTGATTAATTCTTTCATTGATTGAAAGATTTAGAATTTGTAGCACAATTCTTATGGAAGAAGATCAACAACAACTTAACTGAATTCGTGCACAATATGTAAGTTTGAGAGCAAGAGAGAGCCTTGAGAATTTGAGAGCAATTTGAGAGAGACTTTGAATTTTTTTCAGAATTTGAATTCTTGGTTGTGTTGATTCAATGATCTTTAAGGCTTATTTATAGACTTTAAGAAGTATATAACTTGATCCCAAAGTGGTTTGAAGTATTCCCCAAGTTTTCATAAGTTTTGAGCTCCAAACAACCTCATTTAAAAATTTGACCGTTATGAAAAAATTCAAAATAGCAGCGTGGCAAATGACTGTCCATTTTGGGCAGTCATCTATCCAATTAAGACAAAGGGACAGAAAGATGGCAGTCGGCTGTCCAAACATGAGTAGATGCCTCATTTTGCACTAGCAGTCAACTGTCCAGTTCTTGACAGTCGTCTGTCAAGCTATCAGCTTCAAGTACCCTTCAATGTTTTAGTCATAACTTTTCTTGTATAACTCCAAATTTGATGATATTTGTTTCAAATGAAAGCTAAGAGAAACTAATACAACTTTAATGTTGAACACAGTTTAAAATAAGGATTTTTTTTTTTTTTTTTGGAGAAAAATGTACATCAATGCAGATGTAGAAAAATTGACAGCATTTGTGAAATCCTCTTCTTGGTGCTTTTTATTCCAAAATTGATTCTAACCTTTTTGAAACAATTTTTGACCTTATGAAAATATTTTCTAGGTATGTTCAAAGATATCTTGGTCCAATAAATTAACCCAAGAGTTTCATGCATCCATATTGAAATTCTCTGAAGTACTTACATGAAATTTCCTAAACTCTTTCAAATTTTCAATCCTTGAATTTCTTAAGGCCTTTATACTTGTTTCATCTTTCTTTGAGCTCTCCATATTGATCACTTGGGCTTTAAAACTTTGAAGTTGTTTCTTTAATATTAATGCTCTCATGATCTTCAGGCTTTAAACTTTAAATTCATGCTTCAAGCTTGATATAATTATCCTTATCTGAGGTACAAGCTCTCATGAACTCTTTAACCTTGCATTCTTCATTTAGTCCTGAAAATACATCATTTAACATAGCATGTTAAGATCCACTTGTTTGTTAGCATCAAAATAAGATGTTAAGCCTTACAAGGCCAACAGTTTGAATTTTAAATATTCTTCAGAGTATTTTATTATCATTGCAGCATTTATTTATCTTTTCGTGTAAATTTAGTTGTAGAATTAATTAGTAGTTCGGTATTTCATTACTTGCATCAAGTTCGGGTTGGTTCTAAAAAAAAGAATAAAATATAAAAAAAGAAACAAGGGTGTTTTTGTGTTAAAGAAATTAGATTAGTTGATCTTTTCAAAATTTAATTTTTTTTTTCAAAGCTCGATTTAGTTTAAGGTCAAGTATTATTAAAGTTGTCATTTTTATTGTGTTCAATTTAGTTTAGGTTGTTAAAGCTTAATTTATGTCTGAGTTCTTGGTTGCGTTTAAATTGTGATTTTGATTCAAGTTCTTGATTCTTGTTAAAGGTTTGGTTTTTATCGTTTGCGCTAATGCTTGAGTGGGTTTCATTATTGCGTGTTAAAGTTGCCGTCTTTAGTTAACGTGTGTTCTGGTGTCTGCCTGATTAGACGTTGATTTTTTGTTCTTGCTATTTAATTTAGTGCATCCTAGGATTAGGGTTTAAATTGCTTTTTCGTTTAATTTGTCAAAAGAATCTCAAACAACCTTGAAAATCCAAAATCTGAACTGAGTTCAGTAACTTTTTATTTTCGATTGGAAGAACGTAAAATTTGAGATTAAAATGCATTCCTTGAGGAGATGATCTAGCCTTTGGGCTAAATATTACACGACGTAATTCCTATACTTAGGATAGCTTTCAAGCTACTCATTTTTCGAGTGAGTCAAATTTTTGGCGCCGTTGCTAGGGAATGTCGGTCTTAGGCTCAAATTAGCATTTTTTTTTTTTTTTTCGTCATTTTAATTAGTCTTATGAAAAAGAAAAAGAAAAGAAGAAGAAAAAAAAAACTAAGTTTTGAAAAAAATAAACAAATAAATATGACTGAATCTGCACCACGTATGATGATGAACTTTTTGCAGCTTGAATACACCATTGCACCATCTTCCACTGTTTTACCTAATGAAGAACTTGATTTCATGATGCAGTGTGGGAGGCAGTCTTTGCTACCTCAATTCTACGGGATGAAATCTGAGTGCCCTTATCAACACCTGACAAAGTTCGAGTTAACGTGCAATATTTTTTTCCCTCATTCTAGAACCGATGAATCTACTAAACTGTGTTTATTTCTTGCCTCTTTGCAGGATGGGACACAGATGTGGTTTAATTCCTTGAGACCTCACTCTATCACTAATTTGGTTGATATGGAGCATGAATTTCTACATATGTTTTGTCCCTTATAGTTTACTCAATTTTTGCAGGAACAGATTGTTCAGTTTATGCAGAACGGTGACGAGACTTTTCGGGCTTTCTTGGAGCAATTCAAGGATCTGCTAAGTATTTGTCCACTTCACGGGGTTAGTTAATTGTTTTTATACTACTCTTACCCCTGATTGCAAGCACTTTGTCCACACCATGTGCAATGGAGAACCCTTCAACGAGAATCCAGATCAGGTACTATCATCCTTTGATTACCCAACTGAATGTGTACCATAGTGGAATACACGATACAATCAGGCACCCATGACAATACACCCTATCAGAACAATCAGTGATGGAGATATATATGAGCCAACATACTACTCAAACACTCTATTGCCTCAATATCAACCACAACATATCCCTCAGAGTTGTGTGCCGTTAGGATTTCCTGATGACAGCATGACACAGATGGCGAATATGCTCCAGCAGTTCATGCAAATTCAAATGAATCAGTATATTCAGTACTTAAATGAATTGTGGGACACCATTAATGTGATAAGCATACAGTTTAATATCTTAGAAAAAGAGGAATTTCCCATGGAATCTCAATCTACTTCTTAAGAAGACCAACAACAACATCAAATACACAATGTTTCACTTGAGACAGCGGAGGCCGCTATTGCTTTGAGAAGTGAGAAAAAAGTCCCCAACCTGAGATGCTCATCGCCAGACAACCAGTTGTTCCAACACTGAAAGTTACGACTGAAACAAAAGAAGTCAAAGAAAAACCAGAGGAAGCAGGCCTAGAAGTGGAGCAGTCAGTTAATGAGGATGCTGATACTAAAAAGAAGTACCAACCTATGGTACCTCATCCTCAGATTTTGGCAGTCGTAAAACCGTCACTCCCATCTGGATTCACTATCAAGGAGCCCAATGCCGAAGCAGACCCCTGCAGTGGTAAGATGATTGGTACACTCGATAAAGAGAGTGAGCAGAATGGTGAATGTTTAATTTTCAAGGAATCGGGTAAAACTTTTAATGCTAATACTTCTGAAGAACTAAAGGTAACTGTTCCAACGACTTTTCCTCAAACACTAGATCGTAAACAAGTAAATTTTTTGAAAAATATGCTGAATAAAGACCCTTTCTTGTCTTTCTTGTTAAAACAAGAAGGTCAATCTACACACGCATTGTCTAGTATTTTGACGAGTATTAATTCATTTGACACTGACTTTCATGCAAGTATGAAGACTGATTCATTGTGGCGGCTCAAGTTTGGAGACCCGCTAGTTCAATTTATAGACCTGCACCCACTAGACGAAATTCCTCTAGAGCCTCTGCCAGACAACTTTGATGTTTTTCTTTCCCTTCTTTTCCTTTTGTTTTACCTTATCTTTAGTTAATTTTCAGGTACATTTTCTTGTAGTTCAGTTTTAATTTTGCATTACTTCTCCACCCAAGTATGTCCTATTTCTCTCGTGCACAGTTTTTCTATTCCCCTTATGCTTTCACATTGAGGACAATGTTCCACTTTAGTTGGGGGGGGTGAGCATTTGCATATGACACTGTGCACGTATACTTGTTGGGATATATTAATTTGAGACAAAAAAATTAAAAAAAACAAATAAAGGAAGAGTAGTGAGGAATTACACAATTATGCCATGATTAACACTGACTTATACCCTTCACATACTTGCATATAACCTAAGAATTACACACTTGAGTCATCTATGCGTAGTTTCTCTTTATATGACTTTGTAACTCCATGAAAAATTGATTGGTAGTGCACTCATGTTAATCTAGTTACATAATTTCTTATATTTACATGGCATCTCACGAGGTTGAATTGATACATTCACCTGATTCATTGCACTTAGGGTTTCACGTGAGCACTGAGAGAACACCCGTGGCGACTATGACACCTTGTGAGATATCCTTGAGCTATTTATTATCTTTTTGAGTGTTAACATCAAATCAGAGTTCATGGAACTCAGTTCTCTTTTCTTCTGGATGATTCTTTGTACGCTAGTCTCAATTTTTTATTTGCTAGCCTAGAGGTGACATCTAGTGGGGAGATAGAAACCTAGGTCTTGTAGCCTACTCAAGATGTGAAAGCTGAGGCACCCCTAGAGATAGACTTAGTTCATGGACTACTGTTTGAGCTTAATTCCCATTGATGGTATGAAGATAAAAAAAGAAGTGTAATGGTTGTCCTAATTGACCAAGAAAAGACAGAAAATGAAGAATAAGCAGAAAAAAGAATAAGAAATGGAAATGCACATGAAATGAAATACTAATGCCTGCTCCACAAAAATACCACAAAAAGTCAAGGACACGACACATATTTTCCACGTACGAAGATTCTTCAACCGGTTAATACCTCAGATGTACTCACAACAAGTTTGTGAATAAGTTTATTTGGGGTGGTCTTGATTGGATATGATGAGTAGGTGAGAAGATGCTAGGGTGAATGACCCAACACCTCATAGATAGGCTAGATCCTTCTCAGACTAGTCCACTCCATATACTTAGTGTTTGTTCCTTCCAATATGTGGGATGTTTGATTGTGACACTCCTCCTCACATATGACGGGTGAACCCATTCCTTTTGAGTATTCTTGAGGGGGTATACCAGTTAGGCTGAGTCAAAGCAACCGTTCTATAGGTGTCCACTAGTATCCTAGGTGTACTGAGTCACACACATCATACACACCTCGAGATTTTATCAGTTTATACTCGAACTTATATGACCGCATTAACTCTGAACTATGTCGCTGGTCAACTTCATGAGTATACTGTTCTTAATTACCATATAAACGATGAAACTTGCATGAGTGATGTGCTTCAGAGTTGTGTGCATTAACGAGTCTGTATGAAATTCGATTATTCCCTTGTATGTGAAACGGTATGGTTGTGTTGAATAGGCATTAATTTCATTTTTCTAGAGTTCGTAGTTGTGGATACCGCCCTGAAATTCATTCACATAATTTACTAGAGACTAGAAAAAACATTAGTTGGGTTGGGTGTGATTACACGCTTAAACTGTATAATTAGGCATTTTAATCCGAGCATTAGGGCTTATATTTTTAATTAAATGCCTAATTACTCTCAATATTTTGCCATTGTGTCATATTTATAATATTTGGGCTTTATTGAGTAATTTATGAATTTTTTACATTTTTTTATCATAGGAAAATTTTTAGGAGCTAAGACCGGTATCAGTTCATAATTCGCACATAACTTTTCCATCCAAACTCCGATTCAGATGATTCAAAATTTTAGAGAAATAAGAGAAGATTATCTACAACTTCCATGTTTTAAACTTTGAGATAAACGAACTCTAGAAGGATCAAAATTGGCCTTGTTCTTTAATACATAAAAAGAAGAAGAAAGAAAAAAATAAAATAAATAGTTCATGTGACCCGGCCATGCAGCCCGGTCGGGTGACTATGTGCGTGGGTAGGTTATTCTTTCCCCCTCCCTTTATATCTCTTTTCTCAGTGCGCCCGTGCAACCCCTGCCTCCTTCCCTGTCCTCTCCTCCTCCCCTACTTTCTCTTCTCCCTTTCTCTACTCTCTCACTCCTCCTTTCTCCCACTCTCTCCCCTGCTCTCTTTCTCCCTAACTCTCTCGGCACCCCTCTCTTTCTTTCCTCCCTCATTCTCAACTCTCTCCCTAACTCTCCCTCAGTCTCTCTCTCCCACGAGCCCTCAACACCAGCTGCTGCAACCGATGGCCAACCGAGATCCTTCTCACTATCTACTGCACAGCAACTGTAACATAGCCACCCCTGCTGCCGTTAAGGTACTCAAGTCTTGCCACCATTCATAGCCTTGCTCCCTCTACAAAACCAGACCAGACCACTCCCACCAACAAACCCGAAGACCTCCTGCAACCGTGACACTGCATAGCCACAGCCTAACTCCACCGCTTCATTTGCTGAGACGCGTTGTCACCCTGCTTCAGCCTAACTCCACTGCTCCATCTCTCTCTCTCTCTCTCTCTCTCTCTCTCTCTCTCTCTCTCTCTCTCTCTCTCTCTCTCTCTCTCTCTCTCTCTCTTTTCTTTCTTTTCTTTCTTTTATTGTTAAGTTGGATATTATTGTTTTTTTATTTATTGAAGTTATTTAAAAAGTTTGAATTTTAAATATTTTTTAGAGTATTTTATTATCATTGCAGCATTTATTTATCTTTTCACGTAATTTTAGTAGTAGAATTAATTAGTAGTTTAGTATTTCATTACTTGCGTTAAGTCCGAGTTGATTCTAAAAAAAGAATAAAAAAAAAAGTGTTTTTGTTTTTAAGAAATTAGATTAGTTGATCTTTTCAATATTTAAAAATTTTTTTTTTTTTGAAACTCGATTTAGTTTAATGTCAAGTCTTATTAAAGTTGTCATTTCTATCGTGTTCAATTTAGTTTAGGTTGTTAAAGCTTAATTTATGTCTGAGTTCTTGGTTGCGTTTAAATTGTGATTTTGATTCAAGTTCTAGATTCTTGTTAAAGGTTTGGTTTTTATCGTCTGCGTTTATGTTTGAGTAGGTTTCATTATTGCGTATTTTAATTACGTGTTAAAGTTACTGTCTTTAGTTAACGTGTGTTCCGGTGTCTGCTTGATTAGACGTAGATTTTCTGTTCTTTCTATTTAATTAGTGCATGCTAGAATTTGGGTTTAAATTGTGTGTTCGTTTAATTTGTCAGAAGAATCTCAAACAACCTTGAAAATCCCGAATCCGAACTGAGTTCAGTAACTTTGTATTTTCGATTGAAAGAACGTAAAATTTGAGATTAAAACGCATTCTCTAATGAGACGATCTAGCCTTTGGGCCAAATATTACACAACGTAACTCCTATACTTGGGATAACTTCCAATCTGCTTATTTTTCGAGTGAGTCAATGCATGAAGACTTCAAGAGTTGAAGGAATCTTAGGGAATTTTTACGTAAGAGTATTTCATTCGATTTCAATATGGATACGTGTAGCTCTTAGGTTAATTACCTGGACCTAGATAAATTTTAAAATACTTGGAAAATATTTTTATAAGGTCAAAAATTGTTGACTTGATAGGTCACGCCCAATTTTGATCATGACAAATACTCTTGGTACTGATGGTTGTACTAAGGCTTGCATACAAATTAACTGTGCGCATGTATTTAGACTGAAAGACATACCATGATGGCGTACAGTGTTCGTGCCAAGGAATGAAGTTTTCTATGTTATATTTGTATTTATCTTTCATTTTCTTCATTATGGGATGTAATATTTTGCATCATGCATGATAGGTAGGTATGCTCATATTGACCCTAGTTAGGCTTTAGGTACCTACACCTAGTGCTTATAGTCCCCAATATCTCTTGTTATATCAGGGGAATCAATTCAGGCAAAAATGGACTTAAATTGAAAATCTTGAGAGAGTTCGGGTGACCGAACCCTAGACAAGTCAACTTGTTGAATTTTGTTCAGGCACCTAAACCTTTTTTAATGTACCTTCTTTGGGCACCCAAACCAGTGTCAGAAAACTTTTCAACTACCCGAGCACCCAAACCTTCACGTTCATTATGGCCTCGGGAGATCAAATTGGCCAGTTCAGTTAACCGAACTTAGCTCCGGGCACCCGAACCTCAGACAGAATGCTACTAACTTTGGTTCAGCCAATCGACTCTGATTTTACGCACCCGAACCTTTAAAAAGTAAATTTTTTGATGAGTCTATTCGAGCACCAGAACCTCAGACCGGGCCCCCAAATCTTGCGGGGTAAATTAATTTTTACTAAAAATTAAAAGGGGTAAACTAGGTTAATTTTTCTAAACATGTTTTAAACTTTTCTAATTATCCCCATTGAGTCCCCAACGATCAAAATTCTTCCTTGCCTATATATACATGTTCATTTGCAATAATTAGCAAGGATTAGCAAAAATAATTAAGGCAAAATTCTCTCAAATTCAAAAGTCCCTTTTTAGCCTATACTACTCCCAAACACTTAGACACTTAATTCTTCTTGATCCTTCAAGTGTTGTGAGTATTTCTAAAGTGCTTGTGCTTAATCTCACTAGCTAGTACTCTCATTTGCTATATTGTTTGATTGATTTTATTTGAGAGTATAGCATTAAGTTCTTCCACTGATTTTATTTGATAAATCTTGTGTGGGAAGACTTAGAAGGTTGTGGTTCTTGCATTGTCATTACAAGACACCTAAGCCTATATTTTTGTGTGCAAAAATCATTTTCAAAGTTTGCATCCAAATACTCATTGTGCTTAGTATATTGAAAACATCTTGTTGAGTTTGTTTGAATCAACTTGCTAGCATATTTGAAACTTTGATCCAGTATTGTGATATTCAAATATTGTGTTTCAAATCTTGCTTAGATATACACTCTAGATCTTGATAGATTATCATACTTGATTGAGTATTTAGCACACATTAGAGCACTGAGTATATTTACATATTATACGTGCTTGCATTATTACTTAAGCTATACTGGTGTACATATCTGCTTATGAAGAAGCGTATTTTTGTGTACAAAAATTTCATATTATTTTTTGTATTCGAGGCATAGGCCTAAAGAGGGAGACTAGCCCTGTGAAATAGTCCTAGATTGGCTTAGACCCGGTTAGGAAAGTTGGGTGCGCCACCCTGGTAAGGTGTGTTGTATTAGGTGCCGCTCCACCCATTTAAGTAACCCGTAGTGGAATCCTTGTGTTGGTGTAGCCAAGGCAAGGACGTAGGCACTTTGGCCGAACCTCGATAACATATCGCGTGTATCGTTTACTCTTGCCGCACTTTACTTTACTACACGTGTGTGTTTATTTATTGATTGCATAGACTGACCCTAGGTTGTGTAATACTGTTGTTAAACCGATTAACCTAGGTGATAATTTTTAAATATCCAATTCACCCCTCCTCTTGGTATTGCACCAAAGCTAATAGAAATTATTTCATAAAGGTTAAAATTGTTTCTGGATTGAAAAGCACTAAAACGGGATTTTCCAAATTCTGTGATTTTTCTATATCTCTATTAATTTTTATATATCAAAAGCTCCTTATCTTAAAAAGTGTTCAATATTAACATTATGGATTTTCTATTAGCTTTATTTTGATACTAAGAAATTCCAATTTGCAGTTATATAGAAAACGTTATGACCAAAACACTGAAGGGTGGTCGAAACTGTCAACACCTCAACAAATTGACTGGTCAACCAACTGACCAGAATAAACTGGTTTTGTCAACCAACTAACAGGTCAGCCAACTAAGCATTTTTACTTGTGTTCAGTCAGCTGATTGGCCATCTAACAGAAGCAATTTTTCGCAAACAGAAAGGTCTCAGTCGCCTATCCAGCTGGCTGACCCTGTATAAACACCTGCCCAGTCGCCTATCCAGCCAACTGACCTTATGAAAATTTAAATTTTGAACTTTAACAAGAAAACTCTAAAAATTAGTTTTTTTTAAACTTAAATGTTATAAAAACTTGGGGGACGCTCCGAGTAACTTGGGAGACAAGGAAACTCACTTTATAAATACATGATTTTGCAAATTAAATTAAACCAAGCATTTGAAAATCATTTCTCAAAGCTGAAACTCTCATACTCTTAAAGCTCTCATGCTCTCATCTTTGCACATCTGAATTTCTGAGATTTTTTGGAAGCAACTGATCAATCCTTCTTTGTGTCTCTGAATTATTGATTCTCATCTAGAAGGAAAACTTGGTGAAATCTCTCTTGAGCTTCAATTGTATTTCATATTGATATTTTGATTGAAGTATATAGTATTTGAAATTGTCCTAATCCACCCTATCTAAGGGTAATTATTCGTACACAAATTATTGATCTTGTTCTTGTAGATTTGACGATTCAAGGATTGTTTAGATCATTGCCCAAGCGCGGGGTATTGCTTCTAGTGAAAGAGTGTTTGAGCATGGGGTATCGCTTGTAAGGTTTTGTTCAACCTAAAAAGGAACTAGATTAGTGGAATCCTTTGGTGGTTTGCCAAAGGCGAGGACATAGGCTAGGGATAAACCGAATCTCGTAAAAACTCTATGTCACTCTTTTTCCCTTACTCTCTTTACATTCAACATATATAAACTACGTGGATGATTTAATTTTCTTAATTATACGAACTACATAATTTGGAAGTTAAATAAACTTAAAGTTTAATTTTGATTTGGGTTTGCGGAAACCAAAAGGGAGTATGTTGGTTGATCAAAACGTTGTGGAAACCTCAAAAGGAAGTACATTGTTTGGTTAACCCAAAGACAAATTAACTAAAGAGTTTATTTAAATTCTGAGTTGTTTGGGAATTGAGTTGTGGTTTGCATTGAAGGAACGATTTCATATATACAGAGCTTGGTTCAAATTCACATTCACTACAGGGCTTGAATATAAATCATATACACAGGGCTACATACAACAAAGTTGAATCTATCAAAGTGTTGTATCTTAATTGATTGAATATATTTTGTTTGATTGAGTTTTGTGTGATTGTTAAATTAACAAAAGGTTAAGAATTCTTAAAAATTTGAAAGAAAATTTTTTTAAATCCAATTTACCACCCCCCCCCCCCCCCCCCCCTCTTGGGACTACACCTTTGTTTTCATATTTGTTTACTGATAAGAAACCCTGTATTTGTGTACCTATTTTCTCAATATAAACCACAATTCAAACTTCCAACAATCTTCCAAAAATGTAGTCTTTTAATAAACTTTCAGTTAATTGGTCTTTTGGGTGTTAACCAATCAACGTACTCCCTTTAAGGTTTCTGCAATTTATATTGATCAACCAACGTACTCCCTTTCGGTTTCCACAATCCAAAAATAAAATTAAGCCTTGGTTTATTTAATTTCCAATCCAAGTAGTGCATATGATCAAAAATTAAAATCCAACCACGCATTTAATATAAACAAGAAATTAAATGAAAGTAGGGAAGAGAGTGAGATGAGAGTTTTTACGAGGTTCAGCTATACGTGCCTACATCCTCGCCTTAGGCTAAACCACCCAAGGATTCCACTATAACCACTCCTTTACCGGCATGAGAAACCTTACGATCTCTCCTTCAATAGGCTAGAGTATGCCTCTCCAAATGATACCCCACACTTGGTCCAACAACGATTCAAGAACCTGAACCGTCTACTAAACAAGAACAAGTTTTGGTGTACAAAGACACTCTCAACAATAGCAGATTAGTACAACAATTCAGCACTAAGATATACTTCAATTCAAAATAATAACTAAAAAGAGTTATAAGCTTCTAGAAGTATATCACCATGAGCTTTCTTTCTTGATTGAAAGAATCCAATAAAGGCATAGAATTATATAAGAGATTCCCAACAAACCTCAGTAGAAAATTCAGAAAGTATATTTGCACAAGAGAACTTTTGAGAGTATTGAGAGTTTTGAGAACAAGAAAGCTTGACTGTTGTAATTGCTTGGTATGTTTAAATCCTTAACCTTGGGGAGGTATTTATAGATGATTAATCAAGAGTATTTCGTGTTCCCCAAGTGACTTAGAGTGTTTCCTAAGTTTTCATAACAGCTAGAATTTTTAAAAATCAAATTTGGAAAGTACCCATTAAGTTTAAAATTAAAATCTCAAAGAGTCAGTCGAGTAGAAAATATGAGTCAGTCATCTGCAACCATTTAAAACACTGAGATTTTCAAAGTCAGAGTGAGTTAGTCAACTAGGAAGACATGAGTCAGTCAACTGAGTCCTCTTGGGTTGTTTGAAAATCAGTTCAAATTTTTGTCAGTCGCCTAGAAAAACTATGTCAGTCGACTGGGTCCTCTTGGGTTGTTTCAAAATCAATTCAAACATTTGTTAGTCAGCTGGGAAAAACTTGTCAATCGCCTGGAAACACCAAAAACTGTTCTTTTTTTTAATTTATTTCTAAATTCTTTTTGCGCTTTTACTTTCCCCAAAATAATTTAAGACTTTTGAAAAGTATTGTTTTGAATTTTTCAAAACATGATCCTAGGTCAATGAGATTCCTAATGAGCTTCAAATCCAATCAAATTATCATTTGAATGAAGTACTTACATAGAGACTCCTTTTAGGACTTTAAAACACTTTTTAAGCTAGGATTCTTCATGCTTGTCCTTTGTTAAGTCATTTGAACTTTGAGCTTCTAATTCTTTAAGCTTTTAGCAAGTCCTCTTTGATATTCATGCTCTCATGATCTTCAAACTTTCATATTCCTTTTCCATGGAGTCTTGCAATTAGCTTTTGTATTCATTGGAACTTGAGCTTAATGACTTGATTCTTGAAGTTTCATTACTTGCTACAAAACATGTAAATGACCTTTTATTTGTTATCATCAAAACAAGATTAGTAAGCCATGTTTGACCAATAATCTCCCTTTTTTTTATGATGACAAATAAGAAGCAAAAGTGAGTGAACCTTGATAAGGCTCCCCCTTACAATAAGCATAATTTTAACATTGTTTTGCAAGTACAATATATTCAATAGTATCAACTTCAGTTTTACCTATTTCAATTATGTCAATATATTAAATATCATATATCAATTTTTCTTAATATCCCAATGTTTCAATTTTTGTTTCAAGTTTACCTAAATATCTCAATTTTGCTCAATCCTTCTCCCCCTTTTGACATCAATCAAAAAAAGAAATAGCAATAAAAGGCCAAGGTAGAAATAAAGGCATACACACAAAATGATATTCATAGAAAGTCATATGTGTACATAATGTCATAGGTAACTTGAGATACATATCAAAAAGCAAACTAAAATACAATCAGAAACATAAACAAACTAGATACATATATAAAGAAATAAAAAAACAAAAAACAATAGATAGAGCATAAAAATATCTTCAAGCATCAGCAATAGCAACAGCATCATCATTAGCACTATCATCATTTCCTTCATATTTTTCTTCCTTGGATTCCTCATCTGATGCATCATCACTTGGATAACGTGAGGATCTAGCCTGAGAATGTTCTAAATGGCTAAGTCTTTAATCGATGGAGGAAATATGAGATTGAAGGGTGGAATGACTTTCTTGAACAGATTGAAGTTTTGAACATACATCACCACTAAAAATGGCGAACTAATGATGGAAAGGCATGAACCATGAAGGAGTATCAGGTTGTAGTTCAGGCTATTGTTCAGGAAGTGGAGCTTGCTCGAGAGTTGGCCTAGGTGGCCTTCATCCTCTTAGAAACCAACCCTAGTCATGCTTCTCGTATCCCATCTGTTTTAAAGTTGTAGAATTGAACAAATCATACCAAGTTCCTTTGATGAAAAGCTCATTCGGATTGATGATACTAAGATGAGAAAACAACATATTGAGGATGCCACCATAAGGGAGAGTAACCCTACGAGCTTCCAGCCTAGTCCACATCCATTTTAAAAGAAAACTGGACAAGTTAAGCTTCTTCCCTTTCAAAAGGCACCACATAATGAAGCAATCCACATATGACATGTAATCATATGATCCTATTTGAGGTGTGATATTGTAGGTTATAAATTTCTAAAGAATCTGAGCTTGAAGGTTTAGTTGAGTGTACTTTGGAGGAGTTCTGAATTGCTCAGGGGCTTCTACCATGATCAAAGGTAAGTACTCCTGTGGTGTGAAGCCTTGGTCCATAATCCAAGTATGAGAAAGTGCAGAGCACTCAAAATCACCTCGATCAATATAAGGAATGGGGCAAAGGTTTGAGGAGTTAAGATGATTTTATGGCCTCTAACTTCGGTGGAAAGAATCGATTAATTTTGTGTCATGTTGGCATCAAAAATTTTAACAAGATTAGGGTATAAACCCTTTTCTTGATAATCTACTATATTTTTCCAACCTATTGCCCTGAACATCAGTAAAATATTTGGAAAATAGATCGTGAAGAAAGCGGTATCAATTATCTTACCAAATATAGGATCAGTTGCTTGAAGATGGAGATGATACCTTTGTTTGTCTTAAGGAATAACCAACCATGGATCAAGGTTATCTTCTTCTTGGCTAGAGGTAGAACCTCAATTGGTAGCCCATTTGGTTCTCGACATTTTTGTGAATGAATATGTGCAGAAACCCTAGAAATTTGAAGGAGAAGAAGTGGGAAGATGATTTTCAATTGTTTAGAGGAAGGATTTTGGGTTTAGAAGCAAATTGAATAGAAGAGAAGGGTTCGGGTGAGTCGAGGAACAGAGTCCAGTTGACTGGAAAGAATGAACTTAGGGTTTTCGCACTAAAATTTGATAAACCCTAATAATCCAATTGACTAGGTCACTTGAAGTAAGTCGCCTGACTAACAAAAAAAATAAAATGCAGCAACTCCAAGGCTTGTCAGTCGATTGGGAATTTTGACTCAGTCATCTGACTCATAGACAGAATAAAATTCAGTAGTGCAAAGGCTTGTCAGTTGAGTGGGAAATCTGACTCAGTCACGTGACTCCCTAGAATTTTCAATTTTTTTTTCCTTTTCTCTTCTTGTATTCTTTCTAAACACTTCCCTGTTGTGTAATAGTCCTAGTTCTCTTCTAATTGAGATAAATATTTCTTCTGGAAGAGGTTTCATGAAAATGTCTGCCCATTGCTCATTTGTATTTATAAATTCAAGCATTATATCTTCTTTTTACACATGATCTCTTAGGAAATGATGTCTTATGACAATATGTTTAGTTCTTAAGTGTGATATTGGATTTTTAGAAATGTTTATTGTACTTGTGTTATCACATTTTATTGGAATAGCTGAATATTCTAAGTTAAAGTCTTTTAATTGTTGTTTCATGTACAATGTTTGTGCACAACAACTCCCTACTGCTACATACTCAGCTTCAGTTGTAGATAAAGTTACAGAGTTTTGTTTCTTTAAAAACCAAGATACCAAAGATTGTCCTAGAAAATGACATGTTCCCCTTGTACTTTTTCTATCAATTTTACATCCTGTGTAATCGGCATCTTAATAATTAATCATTTTGAATCCGATGTCCTTAGGGTACCAAAGTCCTAAATTAATTGTTCCTATCAAATATCTTAGGATTCTTTTCACAGCTTTTTGGTGAGATTCTTTAGGAGTGGATTGAAATCGTGCACACATGCATACATTAAACATTATGTTCGGTCTACTAGCTGTTAAGTATAACAAGATTTCTATCATACCTCTATAGTATTTCATATCAACCGGTTTTCCTTTGTCATCCTTGTCAAGACTTATGGAAGTACTCATGGGAGTTCCTATGTGCTTACTACTTTCCAAGTCAAATTTCTTAAGCATGTCTTTTATATATTTAGATTGATTGACAAAAATTTCATTCTTAGCTTGTTTAATTTGTAAACCTAGGAAATAGTTTAATTCTCCCATCATGCTCATTTCAAATTCTTCTTGCATACATTAAGCAAATTCTTAACATAAATCATTATTAGTTACTCACTCCCTTCATTAGAGCTACTAGACGATGCCATAAGAGCTATAACTCTCTTTGCTTTATTTGGCTCATTTTTCTTCTCATTTATTGCTAGCTCATAAGTGATAAGTGATCCAATCAGTTCATCAACCGACATCTCTTTTAGATTCCTTCCTTCGGCTATAGCAATAGTTTTAGCTTCCCAAAATGGAGGTAGTCCCATAAGGATTTTCCTAATCAACTCATAAGTAGGGTAAGATTTACCAAAAGCATTTAATGAATTCATGATGTGTGTGAATATAGTGTACATGGATTGAATAAACTCATCAGCGGTCATCTTAAACGCCTCATATTCACTAGTAAGCATATCTATCCTACTATCTTTTATTTCCTTAGTTCCCTTATATGTTACTTCTAAATTTTCCCATATCTCTTTAGCAGTTTTACAGGCCATCACTCTATTAAACTTGTTGACTCTATGAGTCCAATCCTATTTTGATAATGACAAATCACTTGGTATTTTGATATGTGCATTGAGATTGTGAACAGGAACAATAATTAGCATGTACAGAAGGCTAGAAAGTCATGGAAGCCATAAAGATTAAAGTATATACATCTTGGCACAATCCATGGAACTAAAAGAGTAGAAAAATGAAGATGCAAACGACAAGTTCAAGATCATCATAGGAATGGGTATTTAGTACTGAATGTATTTACATATTTCATATGATTTAATTTGAAGTTCAAAATATACCCTAGACTGACCTTAGGACTTATGCATCTCATGAAAATTTTTATGGGATATTTATGGACTTAAAGATTTTTTAAAACCCAGAAAAATATTTTATAAAAGAGCAAAGAAAGAGAGCAAAACAAATTTTTGAAACTAAAATGAAAAAAAAAAAAACAAACAAAAAGTGTTATGTTCAGAAGACCGAAGTCCCTACCCAGAAGTCTGAAGTGTCAACTTCAGAAGACTGAAGTGTACACTTAGTCGTCTGAAGATTCAACTTCAGAAGACTAAAGTATAAGATCAGTTGTATGAAGAATTTCTTCAGAAGACCAAAGATTAAGTTCAGTCGTTTGAAGATTTATTTGGAGAAACACAGAAACAGGAAGAAGCACACCAGAAGACTGAACCTTGACTTCAATCGTCTGAACCCGTAACTTCAGAAGCTTGGAACCAAACTTCAGGCATCTTAACCCAAACTTCATATGTCTAACCCTGTGTCCAGTTCAATTTTACAAAGCTTTAAGGAACTTCAATCGTCTGAGCCCTACTCCTCAGTTGTCTGAACTTGCAGGAAGATTAAAAATTTAATCTTTAATGAGAGAACACGCGAGTTATTTTTTAATCAAGTTGATCCAACAGTTAGGACTCTTCCTAAGGGCAAAGTTACCTATATAATCAACATCTAAATCCTAGTGCCCCAACTTTTGGCATAAGATTGAGTGTATTGAACGTTTAGCACAACTTGGGAAAGGATTGAACACACTACTGAATTCTTGCTTGGGATTTCAAAACTAATACATCAAATCTGAGCTAAGGCTACATTGATCTTAAAAAGGCATTCTAGTGATTGTTGTGCATTCAACTTGGTATTAAGGTTTGGTAAATCGATTTGTTTTTCAATACTTATTCTCAAAGAGTTTTTCATCTCAAAATCTATTATTGAATATTATTTAAGAGTTTGATCTTGAGTGAACTATGCACATAGATTGTTTTGACAAGATCACTACTTGAGAAAAGTTTTGCCTATGGTTAAATTTTTGTGATTCAAGTGTGTATTCATTCAAAGACTTAATATTTTTTATATTACAAAACCACTTGATTAAATATCCTTAGTGCCCATAACTATATATATTATTGAGGGATATTTTTTGAAAAATATTACATTAGGTTCTTGATCTTTGGAACACATATCATATATATGCATACATATTCATATACAAAGATTATATTATGCTTAGGATATTTGGAATAAAACTTATTGATCTAGTTTGTTGGAGAAAAACTGAATTACATATTTGTATTGAGCTCATTTGGTTGGATTCAATATTTGAAGTGGAATAGTCATATGCTTTTAAACTAAAGATTATTTAAAACCCTAACTTCTCCAAAGCACTTACTTATATAATTATTTTGGGAGATTTGATCAAAGGGAAATTTTGTGAAGCATATCATTCATATAACGATTACATCGTTACATACATACTGAGCTTCAAGTTTTATCATATGGATATGTGTTAGGTTTTCCATTGTACTCACTAGTTTTGTTAGAAGTAATATTGAGTTGTTTTACAGATTTGAAATTCTATATTATAATCACAATTCGAGTTGTGAACCGGGTGAGGAGGAAGTTATGCCTCTTGTAAGCAGTAAATGTAAGGGAAACTCCATCTCGGTTCAAGGAGCAGGGATTTAGTGAAATCCTTGAGTGGGTTGTTCAAGGCGAGGACGTAGGCTAGGTTGGCAGAACCTCGTAAAAACTGTGTTTGTCTTCTATCTTCTTTTAGTCCTTTTAATTTCTGCAACACATTTCATTACTGATCTTGCATGTATGTATGTTGAATAACCTCACACGCACTTGATAATTAATTGGGTAAAATAGAATTTATTGAGATAATAATTTAAATCAATTTCAAACCCCTGCAATTAATTTTTTAAATATAGAAATAGGGATTAAGTGGTAAATAATCTTAAATATTTAAAATACCCAATTCACCCCCCCCCCCTCTTGGGTTTACAACTAAATTAACAAAACTCATTAACGTCTAGTGCACAGTATAGAAGGTTTATAGCAGTAGCATTTATTTGAACAGATTTTCAATCATCATCAATATACTCATCTTCATTCTTAGGTACATTTATTTTATCAACTACTTTCATAGGAACATGATTTCCTTTAGAAACTATTCTTTACACTTTCCAATCAACGTTTAAAAGATATATACTCATCCTTCATTTCCAGTAGGTGTAATTTACACCACAAAAAATTGGTGGTCTAGTGGATGAGTGTCCCTCACCGAATGGGGTTACACCAATGTGTGCCATTGTGATATTTTATAAAAATAACGATTAAGTGTGTGTAACCTCGCTCTGAAACCAAATTTGAATTCCGGTGTTATCCCAAGAGGGGGGTGAATTGGGTATTTTAAAAATTAAATCCTTCAAGTTCTAATTTTGAAAACTATCAATTACAAACTTGCAAGCCACTTAACAACTAGCTCAATGTTTCACAATTAACCAATTTAATGTGTGTCTTTATCAAACATATAATTTTACCCAATTACTTACAAATGTACCAAATATTCAACACATATACAATAAGCAGATAATTTAAAAGCAAAAATTAAAAAAGAGTTAAGGGAAGAGAGATGCAAATATGATTTTACGAGGTTCAGCTAACCCGACCTATATGCTCGCCTTGAGCAACCAACTCAAGGATTCCACTAATCCCTACTCCTTTAACTAGGATGGAGCTTCCATTACAGTATGCTGCTTACAAGAGGCGTAGCTTCCTCCTCAACCCCGGTTCACAACCCGAACAGTGAATACAATAAAAAAATTAAAATTTCTAGATTAGCAAAAGTTGTACGTGTATTCGCTTCGATCTTGATGGTAAGAATTCCCAAACAAATATGGATTCTTTGGAGTGCAGACAAAAGTTCTTAGCAAAAGGATCAAGGCTCTCAAAGTATGTTGGAATTGATCTCTCTATCTCTTGTTATGTTCTCCTAGGGTTTTTGGAGTGTTTTAGCATGAATTCTCAGCATTAGATCAATTCTTAGCCATTAGATCAGTTTAAGTAAGTTATTTACGTATGTGTCCGTTCTGAGATGCTATTATGCACCGCAACATTCATCGACGAGAGCACACATTCGTCGACTAGTGTACATCGTCGACGAGTGTACAACACTCATTCGTTGATGAGAAGCTGAGTTCGTCGATGACAAACCTGTCTGAACTTTTTGGACTCTCGGTATTTTTTTGTAGATGAGAACAGACTATTCATCGCTGAGTGGCCTTCACGCGTTTCTCAAAGAGGCCATGTGGTTCACTGACGAGGCCTCTAAAATTTGCATATAGAATTCATTCAACCTAGAACTAATGTAAATGTATCTTTCATGAAATGCATGAGTCCTAAGGTCTGTCTAGGGTATATTTGAGCTTCAAATTATATCATATGAAATATGTAAATATAGTCAATTCTAAATACCGATTCCAATTGAAGATCTTGAACTTGAAGCTTGCTTCTTCATCCTTTTATTCTTCTAGTTCCATGGATTAAGTCAAGTGATATGTACTTTAGGCTCCTCATGGCTTCCACTTCAAGCTTACCATTTGTGTATTCTAAATCATGATCCTATTCACAAACTCAATTGCACAGGTCCAATACCAAGTGATTTGTCATTATCAAAACAGGACTGGACTCATAGAGTCAACACTTTCTTTTGCAGCCTTAAGAGCTATTGATTTCTTATGTTTGCTACTTTCATAAATTTTTTCATTTATTGTCATCTCATATGTGAGGAGCGATTCTATTAATTCATCTAGGGAGGTATTTTTCAAATTTCTTCCTTCCATTATTGCAGTGGCCTTAGGTTCCCAAATCGGTGGAAGTCCTCTAAGAATTTTTCGTATCATTTCATAAGTAGAGTAGTTTTTCCCCAATGCATTAAGAGAGTTTATAATATGGGTAAACCTAGTATACATACTAGTGATTGTTTCTTCAGGGTTCATTCTAAATGTCTCATACTCGCTAGTGAGCATGTAAATTCTACTATCCCTTACGTCAATCGTTCCATCATAGGTTACTTCAAGCTTATCCCAGACTTCTTTAGCTAATTTACATCCCATAATCCTATTGAACTAATTTAGATCTAAAGCACAATATAGTGCATTCATTGCACTAGATTTTATTTGCGGCATCTTTAGATCATTGTCAGTCATCTCTTTTTCTTCCTTAGGTATTTCTTTGTTATCTATGTTTTAAGTGGGACTGAGGTCACCATGTGTGACTACTTTCCAAGCTTTCCAATCCATGGTTTGTAAATAGATTCTCATTCATTGTTTACAGAATGTGTATTTAACACCGCACAAGATGGGTGGTTTAAAAGGATTGGCCTTCGGCAAAAGAAAATACACCTAAGTGTGTCATAGGGATCTTTATGTAGCTTCTAGTTTAAGATTTACTACAACCTAGGGCTCTAATACCAATTGAGAATTTAGGTATACTCCCAAAAGGGGGGTGAATTGGGTTTTTAAAATTTCTTTATAACTTTGTTTCACAAATTCCTTAGTTTAAGTATTAACCCAGCAAATTGATTTTCAGCAATCACACAAACACAATAATATTGATTAGCAACCTTAAAATTACAGCAAACAATCCTTTTGATCAATACAAGTTCAATCCTTTATGAATAAATGGTATTAAAGATTAGCTTGATTAAAATCTCAGGACTTCAATATTCAAATTCAAAATTTTCTTCAACAATGACTAGTGACAATGTTAAAATAATTTCAAAAGATTAATTTTATAAAGCCTGAAACTTTCCTCTAATTAATTGAGCAAGATTGACTTCAGCGGTGATATAAAGATCAATATTCAATTTTGAACTTGTTAAACCAACCAATGATAACCAATATGTTCCTTGATTTCAAGTTTAAAACAAAATCAGTATTTCAAAAACTTCCAATATGCAACAAGTTCTTAATAAACAAGCACACGGGTAATAAACTTGCAATAAGTAAAGAGATTAGGGAAGAAGAGCTGAAGACTGATTTTTTTACAAGGTTCAGCCAACAACCTACGTCCTTGCCCCAAGCAACCGCTGTAAGGATTTTCCTTCCCAACTTTTTACCAGTCAAAGTTACAACATCTCTCCGTATGAGGTGGAGATCCCTCTCTAACAAGAATACCCTTTCTTGCTAGGCAATGATCCAATATCTCTAAATCGTAAAAAATAGAAACAAGAAACAATTTCTGCTTGTACAAGTAAAACTCTCAATTAAAGCAGATTTGTACAAAGTGAAAATAAATATACTTAAGCAATAATCAATATAAAAGAGTGAAACTTAATAGAATATCACTGGGTTTCTGATTTGATTTGAAAATCTCAGTAAAAACAATCAGAATACCATGAGTAGTATCAGCAAAAGCACAGTAATTTCTTTAGAAAAATTTCAGCAAGAGAACTTTGAATTTGTAGCTTATTTATGCTTTAATTGTTGTTGATTGTTGTTTGCAATTTGTGAAAACAACAAGTACTTATTAAGTTAAAAAGTATATGAATGTATTCCCCAAGTTACTTGTAGTGTTTCCCAATTTTTCTCGAAGTTTGGGAGTCAAGAAATCAATTTTGGAAACTTCCCCTCTCTATTTTAAAAGTTAAAATATGAACTTCAATCAACTGTGACCTGAGGGTCAGTCGCCTGAGCCTTTTAAGTTCAGCATATTTTGAAACACAATGTTGAGTCAGTCACTTGAGCCTTAGTGGTCAGTCGCCTGTCTTGGTTCTATTTTCTCAAATTTATCAGCATAAGAATATTAGTCGCCTGATGAGGATTCATCAGTTGCCTGTCCTATCTTGCAACTTATATGCTTTCAAAATTTTGTTTCCAAAACTTTTAACTTTTTAAACTTGAAAAGCTTAAATGATACTATAAAAATATTTTGCATGGTTTTCAAAAGCAAGTATCTTAATTCAAATATAGTTCCCAAGAGCTTCAAACATTCATATTGAAATTGTGAAGTACTTACGGGAGACTTCTTAAAGACTACAACTTTCTAAGCACTAAGTCTTCATGCATTTGCTTTCATTCTTTGTGTCTCTTAAGCTTCTTTCTTCAATAATCTTTAGCTTCATTAGATCTTGTAGCTTCAAGTACAAGCTTTTAATGAAACTCTTCAAGTACTTTGTCTTGACCTTTATCAAAACATTTGAGTCCTGAAACTTCACTTAACCAAACATTTTAAGTACCCTTGATTTGTTATTATCAAAATAAGATTCTAAACCTTGTTAGGCCAATAGGCTTCCTATGGAGGAGAAAGAAGGAGTATTAATAAAGTAAGAGGACTTTTATATTTCAAGCACAAAGGGAGTATTGATATGACTTGCTAAACAATTTGAATCCCTTAGAGAATGCCCCAAAATTTGATTATGAAGGATATCTTTTAATAAGCATCAATAGAATGAGGTATTTATGATTAACAATGCTTAAGCCTAGAGTGATGACTAACATTTTGATCAAGGCTTTTATGTTCATAAATGAGTTTAGGGATAAATTAAATATAACAAGATGGATTCCTTAAAAACTCAAATTTGTGCAATGGACAAAATGCTTATCTTAAGCTATTTATATTTAAGTATGGATAAAGCATTAAGAATTATATATCAGGCATTGTTGCCTTGTCCATTTGGAGGTGGATTTCATAGAGCATGCTTCTGAGATTTTTCTTCAAGATAATAATTTATGGTTTATACCTCATAAATACAAGGTTCCAAAAATTTTTTCAATTTAGTCTTCAACCTTTACTTTGAACAGAAGGAAGAACGATATTAGATATGTAGAGATATGCAGGTGAGATATTCATTCCTTTCCCATTCAAAATTTGCATGCTATAGCCAATTTACATTTTCACCAATCAATGTGATGTTTATGCAAAAAGTTCAGATTGGATATATAGTTTGAGTTTTCATATTGGCTAAAATTCCTTCTAAGAATCTTAGTATGCAAAATTTTGTATAGTGGGTCCATATATTAAGATTTTTCATTTTAGGCACAGACCATTTCCCAACCTTTTAATCATCACAGCCTCTAAAGACTAATCCTAAGATCTAAGGAAGAATTAAATATCTATGTAATTTAAATTTGAATCCATTCTTCCTTTGATCCTAAGATGTTTGCCTTCATGACAATCCATGCCTCTAGCACTTATACACAAACAAGTAAACCTAGTGTGCCCTTTCCTTTTATAATGCAAGCAAGTATTATGCATATGTGAAGAATTTTGCTTATATCTTCTATTTCTATTTGATGAGGCATAAGGGTGGCCATGGGAGATAAAAGATGAATCCTTTTTTAATGATTTATTTCTCTTAACTCGTAAGGATTCATTTGATTTGATCTTTTCACTTGCAACTTTGAATTTTATACCAGGATAATTTTTCATTTGTTTCTCTAAGCAAGTGATTATCAACACCTTCTAAATCTTTTTCTTTCCTAAGGTGACATAATAATCTTTTAGACTATCTAATTGATTTTCCAACCTTTTGTTTTCATTTTTCAAGAAGTTTTTATGCTTGGACATTCTAACCAGAAATTTATATATTTTAAATAAAGCTTTTTCTAGTTTACTATATACTAAGGCATGCTTTCATTATATAATTCAACACATGATTCATCACAAAATTTATCACAATAATCATTACATGAATCATTGCATGTATTATTAACAGACATATCACAGAAGACATCAAATGATTCACAAGATATATTATAGGATACAACATAAGAATCATCGCAATAAACACCATATGAATCATTTAATAAAGGAGATTGAGATGCGTATACCTCCTCCTTGACTAAAGCACTTAGCTCATGATTCACCTCTTCTGGATCATTTGAGGAAGACACTTTTGGAAAAGAGGTTTCCTCCTCTATGGTTCCTCCATATCTCCTATCTAGCTCAACCCAAATTTTCTGTGCACTACAACAAGCCATGATCTCCTGAAAAATATTAGACTCTAAAGCACAATGTAACATGTCCATGGCATTAGAATTAATCAAGTTAAAATCATTTTCATTTATTTGTGCACAACTTCCCTGAGTAATCACCCATCAGGCCCTCTAGTCAACTGATTTTATAAATATGCTCAACTTTAATTTCCAGGTGGTGTAATCAACACCACAAAGTATAGGAGGCCTAGAAAGTGATTGTCCCTCACTGAATGGGGATACACCAACAAAAGCCATTGCGATCTTTAGCATAAGAAGTTAAGCTTTTTGCAATGAAACTCTGATACCAATTGATGTGATTGGTGTATTCCAAGGGGTGAATTGGGTATTAAAATTTTCTAGGTTATTTATGTCCTAATCTTGGATTCCACAATCAAGTATTATGCAACCTAGGGTCTTTCTAAACAAACTCAATTCCCACAAAAATTAATGTATGCAAATATTTAAAATAGATAAGACATTCATAATAGTTTAAGTAATAGCATACAAGCGTAAAAAGTAAAAAGAATAGGGAAAGAGAAATTGAACACAATATTTTTATCGAGGTTTGGCCAATCCAGCCTACTTCCCCACCTCAAGCTAACCAGTAAAAGGATTTCACTAAATGCTCACTTAATGGGTGGAGCAACACCATTTACACTCTCCATACGGGGTAAAGACTCCCTAGTTCAATTACGGGGCTGAGCCACAACCAATTCTCCTTACGAGGCAGAGAAACCTCAACTCAATTATCAGGCTGAGCCAAACTATGCACACTTTACAGGATGGTGCAAATTCTAACTTTCCTAATCGGGTCTAAGCCAATCCGAGACTCCTTACAGGACAAGTCTCCCTCTTCAGGCCACACCTAGAATATAACAGATAATGTTTTTGTACAAAATAAAATGCTTCTCAAAAGAGGGGTTTCTACACAAAGAAGCTTTAAAATGCACTCACACTAGATATGAATTAAAGCTCAAGTGAGTATGTGTATTTCTCAATGTAATCTTTGAATAAAATATATATGATGAGTGCTCAAAGATTTAGACCTTAATAAATATTTTTCGAAAAATATTTTTCAATAAAGTGTAGGAGAACCTAGGGTTTTTTGGCAAAGACAAATGTGGATGATTTGAATGCAAGAAGCTTTTCAAGTAAAGTATATATCAATAAATATATTGCTCAAAGCCTTCTTGAAAAACCTTCAAAAAATTTTTCAAGAACGATTTTTGAAATGAAGAATGGAGAGGAGAAATTTGTGTAATACAAAATCTTTCAAGCAATGTATATGAGTATATGTTCAAGATTTCGTAAGAAATAACCCAAAATAATTTTCTCCCAAGAAGATTTTTCAAATAAACAAGTAGGAGAAATTATAAAATCACTCTCAAAAATATTTTTGATGATGAAATAATATGAGAGTAGATATGAACTTTTAATATAGAAATTTAATATTCTCTTCAAAATGATTTTCCAAAGAATAAAAGGAAAGAGAGTAAAATCTTGAAAGCTTTTGAAAATAATGCCCAAAAATATTTCAAAGGATTTTCTATCTAATCCCCCATTAAAAAAAAAAGAGTTATAAGGGGGTATTTATAGGCTTTCCAAAAATCTGACCGTTTGGGGATGCATTGGGCATTTTGAAATTTGTTTAATGAAAAATTAATGATGTTTTAGCACACAAAAATTGCCTAACCCGAGAGGTTTGGTCAACCAACCTAAGTGTCGGTCAACTGAGCTAGGTCGATTTGCAACCCTACGGTACTCAGTTGGTTGTCGCTCTTGGATAGTTGGCTAAGTACCAATGGTTGGTCAGCTGAGGGTATTTTGTTCTTGATGACCGGTCAACTAAGTTAAAAAGATATGATCATATAAGAACTTGGGTCAACCAAGCAAGGTGCTGGTTGACTAGCCTTAAAGCAATTTCAGAAAATCTAGGTCGTCAGTCGACTGAGGAAGGTTTTGTGAAAATATGGTCAGTCGATTGTCCATTTAAGTTCAAATTTGGTTCGGTCGGTTGACCTTTAACAAAGATACAATTTTTCCCTTAGGGCATAGTTGGTCGACTAAGCTATTTTGAACATGAAGGGGTTGATTGACTGAGCTCAATGAAAGCCTTCTTTTTGACGTTAAATTCATTTAAAAACCTTTGCAAGTGTTTGGCAAATTATGTCAAAGGTTTTTCATAAAAATGTGGGTTCCTTAAGGTCAGTCCATGGTCTTGTCTGAGTCCCTATGGTCATTTGATTCCCTATGGTTCATCTATGGTCATCTGAGCTTTCATCCACATCATGCATGATATGCATTATTACAGACCAAATTTAAAACAAAATGCATTTACAAATTAAAATATTTGTCTTCTTCTTTTTCTTCGCTCTTCTGTCTTTATGGAATACGGTGAGTGTGTAAGTTATAAGTTCCTCCTGGCTTCCATTCCCCACTTTCCTTATGTGTGTGTTGTAAGATAAACATGTTCACATATGAAATACACACTTAAGAAACATGTGTTTTGTCAGCATCAAAACAGGGATCGGACTTAAAAAGTTAATAGGTTAGAACCTAGGAATTCTTTATATAACGCCCCAACCTGGGTCTATCAAGGAGCACTGCGTCTCTTCTCCACCACCTAGACCGGACAACAAGGGTGCGGGCCATATCGGACTAATGACTGGCCCTAAGAACCAACACGTGTCCTTTTCATTGTGTTTTGTCCTCACTCACACACTTCCTAAGAAAACTTCCCAAAATGTCACCCATCCCAAGATTACTCCAAGCCAAGTACGCTTAACCATGGAGTTCTTATGGGAAGATTCCCAAAAAGAAAGGTGCACCTTGTTGATATGGGTAGTCATCTAATCCTTTTAAGCCTTTCTTCCACGAGGTATCACACTTTAACTTTTCAAACTTATTTGGGTTTCACACCTTTCCTTCTAAATGGACAATTAAATTTGATATGGTCCTTCTTTCTACACAAGAAGCGCGTGGTGTGAGCATATACACTAGAGGAGATACTGGCACAGTATTTGGAGGCTTTTACAAAGTACCCCATATAGAGGTTCTTTTTCTTCTTATTTTCAATTCCATTGTATCCTATGCCCTCCTTATCTAAGGTCATCTTTTGTGAGCCTATGAGCTTATAAAAATTTTCTTTGCCTCTGGTAAATGTATAGATGATCTTAGATTGGTCTTCTATTTTTCTTTCAAGGCTAAGTATTTCTAGATCTTTTATGCCTTTGCAATTTGCTTGTAATCTTACAAAATCTTTGGTCATCTGGTTAATTTTCTTATCAAGTTCAGAAATATAAAGGTCCTTATCATTTTCAATAAAAGTTTGGGATCTTAGATTTTCCAGCTCTTTCATCACTTTTTTATTTTTGCTTTCTAATCTTTTAATTTCTAAGTCCTTATCTTTTTCAACAAAAATTTTGGATTCTAAGTTTTTCACTAACATTTTATTCTCACATTTCAAAGTAGTGTATCGTTTGGATATTTTAGTTAGAAACTTATGAGTCTTAATATATTCCTTTTGAAGTTCCACATAAGATGACATGCTTTCATCATCAGATTCATCACATAATTCACTCCTAGAATTATCACAAGATTTATCGCAAGAATCAGTACATGAATCATTTAATGAAGTGGAAGGAGAGGAATGTACCTCTACGTCGATTAATGCTATAAAACAACAATTTTCTCCTTCTTGATCTCTTGAGCTCGAATCATCTGGAGTGGTGGTCTTCTCTTCCACGGTTTCTCCATACCTTTTTTCATGTGCCTCTCAAATGTCCTTAGCATTTTGGCATGCCATGATTTCTCTAAAAACATTAGTATCTAAGGCACAATATAGCATGTTCATGGCACTAGAATTGATTTTCATTAAACTAATATCATGCTCATTCATTTCATTTTCTAGTTTGGGAAACTCTACATTATGAATAACTTTCATTGTTAAATAGTTCTCTTAATTGATCACTTTCCAAACCCTCCAATCAATAGTTTGAATAAAAACGATCATTCTATGTTTTCAAACGGTGTAATCTTCACCACAAAACAATAGAGGTCTTAAGAAAGATCGACCCTCACAAAATGGGGATACACCAATGTGAGTCATGCAATCATTACATAAAAACGGTTAAACTTATTGTAATTGGGTTCTGATACCAATTGTTGACCTTATAGGTCATACCCGATTTTGATTATGACAAACACTCAGGTATTTAATGTCTATCAAAATTGTGTACAAGTTCATATTAGCTAGATCACTTGATGGCATGTGAAACTTAAAGAATAAAGACTCAGAAGATTTATTTTTGTTGTAATTTATATTTTGCTTTATTTGGGTTTGTAATAGTAATATAGGAAAAGGTCTATAATAATTACTAAATATCATGCATGTAGTAGCAATAAGCTCAAAAGACCTTAGAAAGGCCGTAGGTTCTTACACTTACACGTAATAAAGTCCCTAATATCAGTAAAATAGGACTAAGAGGATTAAATTGGTGAGGCATCGGGTGACCTAACCATTGATTAGTCAACAAGTTGACTTGGTTTCAGGCGACCGAACCAAAAGGATTGTACCATCCTCAGTCAACCAAACGTATATTCTGACTTTTTCCACCTACTCGGTAGCCTGAACTTTCATGTTCAAAACTGCCTCGGGCTACCGAACACATGAGTTTGGTAAACTAAACTCAGGACCAGACGAGCAAATCTCGGACATAATGAAAATCTCCTTCGGTCAACAAACCAAACCCACATTCAGGCGCCCGAACTTCAAAAATTAACTTTTTCTATTATATATGTTTGGGCAACCGAACCATGGGTCAAGTGCTCGAAACTCTTAGGTTGTTTTCATTTTTACTGAGATTATTTTAAGTTAAATAGGGCTAATTTTATTAAACCGTTTTAAAAACAAATTTAATAATACCTTGTGTATCCCCAACGGTTATAATTTTAACCTATTCTATATATAGGGGTTCATTTGCTTGGATTAAAAGAGAATTAGCAAATAAATTAAGCAAAATCCTCTAAAATTTCCTAAGCCCTATTTCTTCATACACACCCTATACACTCATATACTATCATTCTTTTGAGAAATCAAAACTTTGTGAGTGTTTATTCATTGCTCTATTGTGCTAAGAACCCTCGTTTGTGTATTGTATAATTGATTTTCAATTAAGGGTTAAGCAAATATTTTCCCCTTAATTTCATCTAATAAATCTTTGGTTGGGAAAAATCTTATAGTTAAGTGAGTCTTTGCATTATTATTGCAAGACTCATTGGGCTTGTATTTTTGTGTGTGCAAAATTATTTTTACAAGCTCATATTTGAATATCTCCTTGTGCTTTGATATTGAGAAAATTATTTTTGAGATATTCTAAATTTCTATTGGTACAAATCTTTGAAACCCTAAACTGTGATTGATATTTTATCTTTACATAGTTTCAAAGATAAGCTTGATTGATACACTCTTGTGCTTGATTTGAGATAATCATTATTCTAAGTATTGATTGCACACATACACTATTGAGCTTATTGTTCTTACATTATTGGTGTGTGCTAATTATTATTGGTGCAAATACGCTTGATTAAGAAGCATTATATTTGTACGCATCTTGTATTGAAATAATGTTGTATTCCAAGCGTGGCCTGAGGGGGCGGTAATCCAGCCCGGAAGGATTGGTTGTAAAGGTTGAAGTCAGCCCTGTGCTAATTGACCTGGTTGTATTGGTGCCGCTCCACCCGTGAAGTGAGCCTTAGTGTAATCCTTATACTTGTGAGCCAAGGCGGGGACGTAGGCAGTTTGCCGAATCTCGATAACATATCTGGTGTCGTCTCTCTTTACTACTTTATAATGCATGCTTAATTAGATTACTTGTGCAGTTTAATTTCTGCTGAATATATAATGATTTATAACCACACTAGATTGACCTTAGGTTTGGTTAATACTGTTGCTAGTTTAGTGACCTAAGGAAGAAATTTTATAAAATACCAATTCCCCCCCCCCCCTTCTCAAGATTATAGTAATGTTGACACCAATTGTGAGGATTGGTGTGATCTCAAGAGAGGGCTGAATTGGATTTTAAAAAATTTTGCTAATTTATTTAACTGATTCACAAAATAATATCCAAACACAAATTAAAGCGTGTATGTAAAATAATCACAACAAATATATATATATATATATATATATATATATATATATGTATGTATGTATGTATGTATGTATGTATAAAGCAATCACAACAAAATAAATGTACACGTGTAGAAATTAAATAGTGTAGGGAGAGAGAAATTCAAACATAGCAATTTTAATAAGGTTTGGCTATACCTGCCTACGTCCTCGCCTTGAGCAAACCACATAAGGATTTTCACTATAACACTCCTTTAAACCAGGCGGAGCCATCGCGTTACACACTCCTTACGTGGAGTCATCTCTCCAAACGAAAGCCCACGTCTAGCATGGTACACACCGTATTCCCTCCTAACAGGCGAAGAAGCCTCTCCAAGTGATATCCCCTCACTTGGCATGGTTCACAACCCGAACCGCAAAAATACAAATGATAGAAAATAATTTTTGCGTACAAGAAAATGTTTCTTCACAAGCTAATTTGTACAATGAAAAATATATTTAAATGCACTTTTAAATGATTTAAAATATGACGCTCGGTAGAGTATAGAGATGTCTCTCAAAAATGTTTTGCAAGTAAAAGTGAAACTATGAAAATGATTTTTCTCAAATAGACTTTTGAAATATCAAAAGCAAAAAGGCTTCCAAACAAAATATATGAATGTAAATATATGCTTTAACCTTTAATATATGCTCAAAGATTTCTTGTATAACTCACAAGATTTTCTCCAAAAAGAATTTTCAAAAGAAGAGTAGGAGAAATATTTTCTTCAAGATTAACCTTTGAAAAATCAAATTGCAATAAAGCTTTCAAGCAACATATACGAGTATGAATATAAGCTCAAGTTTTTCTTGAATGATCCAAAAGATTTTCCCCAAAAGGATTTTCAAAAAGAAAGAGTAGGAGAAAATATGAACTTGATCTTCAAAATGGGTTTCAAATATGAAGGAGAATGAAAGAATATGCAAGCAGGCTTTCCAAACGATTTTCTTAGCTTGTTCAAGTGTTTGGGTGAAGTATTTTTAGGCAAATTGGAGATATAACCGTTTTATGGCCGTTGGGGTGTTAAAATATAATTTATTTTGAAAACTAGTCATTTTTCATTCATTTCTACGCCTTTCCCAAAAGGTTGCAAACACCTTTCAACATTTCGGGTATAACATTTTCTACAAAATTCTAAATTGACCGTTCTTAGTATCAACTAAAATTTAAGAGAAAATCTCACAACTTTCATGTTGAACACTTTTTAAGATAAAAAGTGATTGATTAAGAAAATCGTTCATCATTGAGGTGGCAGAAACATGAAGGGAATTTTTTGTTGTGGACACCTTTCATTATTTTGGGCATTGCTTTTTCTAAAAAACTTCAAATGGAATGTTCTTGGTGTCAAACAAAATCTAAGAGGAAATTCCACAACTTTTGTGTTGAATAATTTTTAAGATGAGAACGTATTGATTAAGAAAAGGGCTTCTCAATGCAACAGAAGAAACATGAGAGATTTTTGAAAAACTTGTTTTGGAGTTTTTCATTCTAAAAATATAGAGTGCTTAAGGTCAGTCTAAGGTCATTGTAGAGAGCTTTATATTAAATATAATGATATGCATGCACAATTTAAACCTATAACACTACAACTGAAAAATAACATAAGTCTTCAAGCTTTGCTCTTATGATGTTCACGGAATACGCCAATTGATGTGAGCGTGTAAGTACTTCTTGGCTTCCATTTTGCAACGGTTATTTGTGCTTGCTGGAACATAAACATATTCAAATACCTAACGCATAAATGAGATGTTGTGCTTTGTCATTATTAAAACAGAATAGGACTTAAAAAGTCAACACTCTCTCTCGAGTTGCTCCCAAAAGGGTGCGGTGACATTTTTGTTGGCTGGATTCTTCATAGGAACCATTAGATATGGTGATGTGGAATTTAAAGAGGAAAAAAAAAAATATTAGAGGCAAAGTAGTCCCATCGGGCATGCCAAAATTTTGTAACGACAAATTTGTGCCTTGAAAATTAAAGTAAAAAAATTAAAACAAATATTTAATCTTGTACTTGACTAAAAAAATTGGTATAATCTCTATGTTTTTTTACAATAAAGTAAAATATCCTCTGGTTCAAAAGTAAATATGTTGATTTGAGAGCTCAATGGGTGCATTCTCGAACAAAATAATGGTGGGTCCTCCAAATGATCAATTTATTGATCTGTAGAAGTTGGGTTTGTTTAATCTTGAATCAATTTGACAAGATCTGTTGATTTGAGAGCTCGAGTTGTTTCTCAATGAGTTAATGATAGATCTTTCAAACGATCAGTTTTGCAATCTACGAAAGTTAGGTTTGCTTGATCTTGGATCAATTTAACAAGATCTATTGATTTGATGAAGCTAACAATTTATTGGAAAATGGATCCGTATCCAATTTTTGTAAATGTGAGTCTAGTCACAAGCAGTGGATGCTTGGAAGAAAAATCAATTGTTGATATTGACGAGAATTTCAATATTCTTCAATTTCCAAGGTTGCTGGAGAGTGAAAGCTTGGTCCTTGAACTTTGTGTTGTCTTTTCCTTCTTTTCCTTTCTCCAAGCCAAGCCCCTTCTTTTTTCTTTATTTATTTATTTGTCTTGGGGATCCCCTCTTGGGAAGCCAACCCAAGAGGTTATAGGTTAAATCCCATGTGCTCCTATGTCTTGTCATATATATCCTTGTATATGGAGCTTGGGCTAATGGGCTAGCTAATCATATTTTAATTGATTAAATCCATGTTCCTTTCTTAAGCCCACCATTCATAAGGCCCAATGTAAATTTTTTAATTAATTTGAGCCTATTAATATTAGCCAAATATTTATGTATTTTTCTGTTTTCTACCAAAGAGAAGCATATTTTTAGAAGATTACAAGAAAAATGTAATGAGTTTTTAAACATGTTTTCCCCATCTGCATGTGAGCATTGTTGATTTTTTAAAAGGATGCAATTTTTGAATGAATTTCAAAAAATTAGTCCTTTTTCTATAAATATGAAAATAAAATATCCACATCTTTGAAAATATTGAAAAATGAACGATCCAAACATTCCCTTAGCATTAACCGTGGAAGAGTAAAAAAAAAAAAAAACCCAACAACTATAAACTATATAACAGCAAACTACGTTAATGGACCGGGCCGTGATTTAAAAAATAATGTGCGTGAATGGGCTTCTGGGCCAGCTTGCTCCGATTAAATTGACCCAAGGTTTTTTAAATAATAACAGTCCGGTTAGGGGAAATGCATGGATTGGGCTTTTAAGTCAAGCCATGTGATAGGGATAGGTTCGGCCCACTCTCAAAGATTAGGTTGGGCTTGACCTATTTACATGTTGTTCAATGTTCGTTCGTATATTGTTAAAATTGAATCCATAGTGTAGTGGGTATTAAGATACTCTCTCACGTTTTGATTAACAAGGTAGGGCACATGCATTGCATGTGGATTAGATTTTACATGTTATAAATTATAATATCTAAGTTCATAATTTTTTAAAATTTTTTTTGCTAAGAATAATCAAATACGATAAGTAATTTTGCAATTTTTAACAAACTCCTTTAATGCAATGCAGATGGAAGTGGCCAAAAAATGAGACTCAAACCTGCACAAGGTGCTTGCTAGCATGAGTTTTCTTTTATTTATTTTTTTCATTGCGTTAAATAGTGACCCATTTATCGATTAATATATTTTGTCATGTCAAATGAAAAAATATATATATTGGACTTAACGTAAAACTAAATCAAATATTATCCCATGCACAAACATAATTGTAGAAAGTTAAAATAAAAGATACTTTGATGTTTCAAAATGTTACAAACCTCCCTTCAAAGAACTTGTCTTTTAATAAAATATAAGGAAAATTTTGTATTTTTTTGACAAATCTCAAAAGATGTTCCTGAAAAATTTCCACTTTCAGGAGAGGTCGCTGAAATTTTTGCAATCTCAAGGGAAGTCAGTATTTTTTTTGCCAAAACTTCAGGAGAGCCTGGAGAGGTCAACATCTTTTGTCTAAAAAATTAAAACATGACCATTGGGAGAAGTTTCTTTAAATTGCACAAAGATATGAAATTTAAGTTAGAATTAAATGTAAAAATAAAAAATTAAAATTTGAGTATGTACGAATCTGAACTTAAATTTTGAGAATGCATTCTTAGATTACAGGAGCTCCTTTATAAGCAAAAATGAAATTGAAGGATAATCCCACTTGGGCTTCCATAAAAGATGGTTGGGCTGAAATTTGAAAGGTTAAGAACCCAACAGACAATGGAAGAAAGGTCTCATTGCAAGTTAAAATTTGGGTTTTAATACAAGTGTCATTTTTAATTAATATAAGGGTGTAAGTGAAGCATTATATATTTTGCCACTTTGAGTACAACCAAAAATTTGCCTTAAATCTTTTATAAGTAGTTTGGTGTTGCATCAATGAGTTTTAAAAAAATAATTATGAAAAGTATTAGTAATGTTAATTAAAAATGAACAAAAATAATAATTATATATATATATATATATATATATTTAAAGTCATCAACTTTGGATTCGTCTATTTAGATTAGAAATGGTCATAACATAAAAATTTAATAACTTAAAAATAAGATGTATTACCATCATAAAGTAATTGGCAATGCAAACAATTTTATGAACAAAGACTACTTTCAAGTTTCATTTAAAAAATAATAATTTCTATTTTATCATATTCAATATTAGATGAAATTACACAAGATTTTGTATGATTAATTTTTTTTTCTAAGTCATTAAATTTATACACAATTGTTGTTTTCTCACCTCTCATGGGAGGTTGAGGGTTCTTGCCCAAGGAGGTTCTCCCTATTAGGGACAGTCAGTTCAAAATAATAGGAAAAAATCAATTCATAATTTGAACTTTGCCATTGAGAAATTAAAGGACATATCCATTTTAAAAAATTAAAAACTATTTAAAACAAAAGCAAATGCCATAAGTGACACCAATAACAAAGGATTGTTTGGTGTCATTGTCAAAAACTATGGAAACAAAAATCAAACACTAAATTTAAAAAGTAGGTTCCATGGATCTGCTTTGAGTTCTTATATTTTTGCTTTAGTGATGAATCAATTGACTAAAAGTATTCAAAATGATGTTCCATGGTGTATGTTGTTCGCACATGATATTGTATTAATTGACGACACTAAGGACGAAGTAGAGGCTGAATTAGAATTATGGAGAAAAGTTTTGGAATCTAGAGGTTTTAAGATAAGTAGAAATAAGACAGAATATATGAAATGTAATTTTAGTAATGATAAGAGGAATATTGGGGACAAAGTTAAACTTGATGATGAAGAAATATATAGCACTTGTAGATTTCGATACCTTGGATCTATTATGCAAGCTGAAGGAAAAATTGAAGATGATGTAATGTATAAAGTTAAAACAGGTTAGGTAAAATGGAAAAGTGCTTCAAGTGTGCTCTGTAATCGTAGAATACCCTTAAAATTAAAAAGGAAGTTATATAGGATAGCTATAAGACTAGCTATATATGCTATATGGATCAGAATGTTTGGCGACAAAGAAACATAATATCCAAAAAGTAAAAGTTGCCGAAATGAGAATGTTTAGATAAATGAGTGGTGTCGCGACGTCCCGGCCTAGAGAACCAATCTCTGGTTAAAAATGGGTTCGGCTTGCGAACTGGGAAAAAAGAATATGTATTTTGAAAATGTGAATTTTCGTGGAAAACGATGTGTGGTGGAGTTGCAACTAACCTTTTGAAGTGTGATTAGAACACTTGATTGCTACCCCGTTAGGGGTAGAATCGGTCTACGTCACCAAAGTCAGGCTCGGGAGTATGGTTACGCAAGGGGAAGGTATTAGCACCCCCTACACGCCCGTTCTTACGAACGGTACCTGATTAATAAAGAGTTTTCCCAAAATAAATGAAATAAGCCTTTAAAGATTACTCCCTTTCAAAAGTCAAAAAAAAATGAAAATACTATATAGGTATTCCCTCATAACTGGGGCAATCCAATACCTCAAAGAGCCAATGCTCTTGGTCGTAATCATCGGGAAGGAAAATCGAAAATAGGATACAAAATACGCTCCCGGAGATTTTGAAATCTATAGGTTTTTTTAAAGTATCAAAAATACTATTTCAGGAGGTTTTTCAAATTTGTTTGGGATTGGAATGATTTTTTTCTTGCGCCTAAAAAGATATTTTTGTGATTTTTCCTAAGTGTGAAAATGATTTTTGTGATTTTTCCCGAACTTTCAAAATAACACAAATGAAATCAGTTGTAATCAAAATGTGAAAATATTTTTGGAATTTTTGAAAATTTCATGATTTCTGTGAATTTTATGGATACAACAATAATATACAAGCGAAATGGAGAAAATCGGGGTGAATTAGTTCGGGAATGGTGAGCCGGTCAAACGTTGACCAGTTTGGGGGAAAACCAGTTTAAGGTCTTGGTCGAGACCATTGATTTTTCGGGGTTTTCCAATGTTCTTCCAAATACAACAGAATTTAAGACAACAATCATGAAAGTCATAGTTTTAAAGACATGACTTTAGAATGTATTTTTGAAAATTTTGAATGTAAGGAAACAGATCTAACCTTTGCCAAACATGTTGGAAACTTTCTTGGATTTTCTTCAAAAATTTTCAAATGTAAATAAGTTTCAAAGCCTTAAAAATTTTTGAATTTTCTTTGACAATTTTTTTTAAAATTTTTGTGTCTTTTGTGAAATTTCTTTTTTTATTTTTTATGAGTTAAAAAGAAGCCATTTAAAATAAAATGAGAAATGAAATAGAATCAAATAAACCAGCAGAGGTCGGTTCGGGAAAGAGGGGTGGAGATGTAACATAGGAAGAGAAAGTTCATTGGTTTTACCTATCATCTTTTTCTCCTCTGGTCTTCTTCTCCTGTCTGTGAATCCGTAGGGGTTAGTCTACAACGCCTTCCCGAGGGTTGTTCTTGAGCTCCGACTCGAGGCACTAGGGAGTACCTTCTTCAAATGGAGTGACCCAGTACCAGCAGGAAACGGGATCAGTCGACCACTTGATCTTCTTTCGTTTTCCTCTGCTCTGGTCTTCTTTTCCTGTTGGTGAGTCTACTAGGGCCACTCTACAACGTCTTCCCGAGAGTTGTTCTTGAGTTCTGACTCGAGGCACTACGAATTGCCTTCTTCAAATGGGGTGACTCAGTACCGATAGGAAACAGGATCAGTCGACCTCTTGATCTTCACTAAAAAAAAACTAGCTCACAAACTTATAATAGAAAACTTCAATATTTTAAATCTTCTCCTTACCACCACCAAGAACTCCCCTCCCTTTGTTCTTGGAATGAGAGGGCTATTTATAGGCTTAGCTTGGGACAAGCATAGGAAAGAAGACATAAGGGAGTGATGATGGGGGGAACCAAGTATGGGGGGAAGAATGATGAAGGGAAATTAGCATGAAAAGAATGGTAAAAGGAGATAACATGACATGTGGTGAGTGATGATGGGGGGAACAAAGTATGGGATGAAGAATGATGAGGGGAATATAGTATGAGAAGAATGATAAAGGGAGGAAACATGACATGTGGTGAGTGATGATAGGGGGAATAAAGTATGGAATGAAGAATGATGAGGGGAATATAGTATGGGAAGAATGATAAAAGGAGATAACATGACATGTAGTGAGTGATGATGGGGGGAACAAAGTATGTGATGAAGAATGATGAGGGGAATATAGTATGGGAAGAATGATAAAGGGAGGAAACATGACATGTGGTGAGTGATGATAGGGGGAACAAAGTATATGATGAAGAATGATGAGGGGAATATAGTATGGGAAGAATGAAAAAGGGAGGAAACATGACATGTGGTAAGTGATAATGGGGGGACAAAGTATAGGATGAAGAATGATGAAGGGAATATAGTATGGGAAGAATGATAAAAGAAGGAAACATGACATGTGGTGAGTGATGATATGGGGACAAGGTATGCTTGCTTTTGACAAATTAAAATAAATAATAATAATAATAATAATAATAATAATAATAATAATAATAATAATAATAATAATAATAATAATAATAATAAGAGGGTTCTAGAAGCTGTGCGGAGCCCATCGAAGATGTGTGGGGCCCACGCGCCATGTGGTGTCCACAAGCCGTTTGAGGGTTACGGGAACCCGAGCTAGCAAGGCATCGGATATGTGGATCCGAGCTAGCGTACCAAAGGGGGTAACGTGCATTGAATGTAGTAATCCGAGCTAGCGTACCCAGAGAAGTGGGGCCCACAAACCATTTGGGGCCCAATTGAGATATGTGGGGCCCACCAGCAATGTGGGGTCCACGAGCCATTTGAGGGTTATAGGAACCCGAGCTAGTAGGTGCAAGCATGTCAAAAGAGGTAACGTGCATCGGACGTAAGGATCCGAACTAGCGTACCAAAGGGGGTAACGTGCATTGGATGCAGGAATCCAAGGTAGCGTACTAGAGGGGGTAACGTGCACCGGATGTAGGAATCCGAGCTAGCATACCAGGGGGTAACATGCATTGGATGTAGGAATCCGAGCTAGCGTACCAGGGGGTAACATGCATCGGATGTAGAAATCCGAGCTAGTGTACCAGGAGAAGTGGGGCCCACAAACCATATGGAGCCCAATTGAGATATGTGGGGCCCACTAGCAATGTCGGGTCCACGAGCCATTTGAGGGTCATAGGAACCCGTGCTGGCAGGTGCAAGCATGCCAAAAGAGGTAATGTGCATCGGACGTAGGGATCCGAGCTAGCGTACCAAAGGGGGTAACGTGCATCGGATGTAGGAATCCGAGCTAGAGTACCAGAGGGGGTAACGTGCACCAGATGTAGGAATTCGAGCTAGCGTACCAGGGGGTAACGTGCATCGGATGTAGGAATCTGAGTTAGCGTACCAGGGGGTAACGTGCATTGGATGTAGGAATCCGAGCTAGCGTACCAGGGGGGTAACGTGGACCGGATGTAGGAATCCGAGCTAGCGTACTAGGAGAAGTGGGTCCCACAAACTGTGTGGGGCCAAATTGTGATATGTGGGGCCCACAAGCAATGTGGGGTCCACGAGCCATTTAAGGGTTATAGGAACCCGAGCCAGCAGGCATAAGCATGCCAAAGGAGGTAACGTGCATTGGATGTAGGAATCCGAGCTAGCGTACCAGAGCGGGTAACGTGCACCGGATATAGGAACCCGAGTTAGCGTACCAAAGGGGATAACGTGCATCGGATGTAGGAATCCGAGCTAGCGTACCAGGGAGTAACGTGCATCGGATGTAGGAATCCGAACTAGCGTACTAGATGGAATAACGTGCATCGGATGTAGGAATCCGAGCTAGCGTACTAGATGGAATAACGTGTATCGGATGTAGGAATCCGAGCTAGCGTACCAGGGGGTAACGTGCATCGGATGTAGGAATCCGAGCTAACGTACCAAGAGAAATGGGTCCCACTAACCGTGTGGGGCCAAATGGAGATATGTGGGGCTCACAAGCAATGTGGGGTCCATGAGATATGTGGGGCCCACAAGCAATGTGGGGTCCACAAGCCATTTAAGGGTTATAGGAACCCGAGCCAGCAGGCACAAGCATGCCAAAGGAGGTAACGTGCATCGGATGTAGGAATCCGAGCTAGCGTACCAGAGCGGGTAACGTGCACCGGATGTAGGGACCCGAGCTAGCGTACCAAAGGGGGTAACGTGCATCGGATGTAGGAATCCGAGCTAGCGTACCAAGGAGTAACGTACATCGGATGTAGGAATCCGAGCTAGCGTACCAAATGAGGTAACGTGCATCGGATGTAGGAATCTGAGCTAGCGTACCAGGGGGTAACGTGCATCAGATGTAGGAATCCGAGCTAGCGTACCAGAGGGTAACGTGCATCGGATGTAGGAACCCGAACTAGCATACCAGATGGGGTAGCGTGCATCGGATGTAGGAATCCGAGCTAGCGTACCAAGAGATGTGGGGCCCAATGGAGATATATGGGGCCCACAAGCAATGTGGGACCTACAAAGATGTGTGGGGTCCACAAGCAATGTGGGACTTACAGGATGTGTGGGGTCCACAAGCAGTGTGGGACCTACAAGGATGTGCAGGGTCCACAAGCAGTGTAGGACCTACAAGGATTTGTGGGGTCCACAACCAGTGTGGGACCTACAAGAATGTGTGGGGTTCACAACCGTGTGGGAAGGTTTTGACATGAGGTCTCCTCGGAAAGGCCTGATTAAAATTGGGGTGTCTACAAGTGGTATGACATTGAAAGATAATTAAGGAATAAACATATTCGTTGTTAGTTAAGTGCAGCTATTGTAGAAGATAAGATAAAGGAGAGACGACTCAGATGGTATAGACACTTGCGACATAGGTCACATAGTGCACCTGTGAGGAAGAGTGACTTAGTTATTGTGGGGGGGGGGGGGCAGTAAAAGGGGTAGGGGTAGATCTAAATTAACTTGGGAGGAGATAGTGAATAAGGATTTAATATCATTAAATCTATCAAAAGAAATGGTCCATGATCGCACAAATTGGCAGAAAAGAATTCATATAGCTGACCCACCTAGTGAGACTAAGGCTTGGTTTTATTGTTATTGTTGTCTAAAACTAAAACAAGTTTACAACTTATTCAAGAGATTCTCATTTTTCCCTTTGAATCAAATAAAAATTAAAAATATAATTAAAATAAAAAATTCAAAAAAAATATATAAAATTTAAAACCATAAAAGAAAAAAAAACAAATAAACAAAAAAACAATAATAAGCCTTAAGTCCTACTAGCTAGGGTTGGTTAAATTAATTTTTTTTTCTCCAGATCATCCAATCGAGGGTATTTTCCTCTACTAGATTAAGGGCTATTAAATCCTTCCTCACTATCTCATTCTAAGTTACTTTAGGTCTTCTTCTATTAGGTCTGCATTTCAAATAGCCAAACCATCAAAGTTATTAATCCTTTATCATGTCTTCAACCAATATTATGCTTAAATTATTACACATATACCTATTTGTTAGTTTATCTTTCAATGTTATACTACGTGTCCACCTTAAATTCTCATTGCCATAACTTTTACTTTTTGTACATGTTTTTTCTTAGTTGCCCAACATTTGGAACCATAAAAAGTATAGTCAGCCTTATAGTCATCTTGTAAACTTTCCTTTTAATTTTAAGAGTATTCTATGATTACACAACACACCTGATGCATTCATACATTTTACTCAACCTGCTTTAATTTTAAGTATTACATCATTTTTAGTTTCCCCTTTCACTTACATAGTAGATCCAAGATATCAAAATCAATTTGTGCTAATAATTTATTGATTATCAAGTTTAATCTTCTCTCCACTACTCCTCGTGTTACTAAAATTACATTTCATATATTTTTTTCTTATTCCTACTTATCCAAAAGCCTTTCGACTCTAATGCAGTTTTCCAAAGTTTTAACTTAAATTTCACTTCGTTCTTACTTTCATCAATCAACATAATATCATGCAAACAACATGCACCAAGGAATCTTGTTTTGGATATTCATAATAAGTTCATCAATCACTAAAGTAAAAAGATAAGGACCGAAAGTAGAACCTTGATGTACACCTATTGTGATTGGAAAATCTCCAAATTTCCCTTCTACAGCCCTAATGCTAGTCACTACTCTATCATGCATATCCTTATTGACTTTAGTATATGACTATAAACTCCCTTCTTTCTAGGACCCACTAAAGAACTTCCCAAGGTATTTTGTCATACTCTTTCTCTAGGTCGATAAAAATCATATACAAGTCCCTCTTCTCTTCCCTAAACTTTTCTATGATCTTCTTAAAAGATAAATAGCTTCTATTGTTGGTCTTTAAGCATAAAACCAAATTGATTATCTAAAATCCTCGTTTCTAATCTTATTCTCTGTTCAACTATATTTTCCCTTAATTTCACCGCATGACTTATAATCTTAATTCCATGATAGTTATTTCAATTTTGAATATCACCTTTCTTTGTGTATAAAAATATTAATGTGTTTTTACCTCATTCTTCCAACATTTTCTTGGTTTTTTAATAAGGTTAAAAAGATTAGTTAACCATATATTTCCTTTATCCCCTAAACATTTCCAAACTTCAATTGGTATGTCATTTGATCCTATAGATTTCTCACTTTTCATCTTTTTTTAGTGACATCTTAACTTTAAAGACTCTAATTCTACGAATAAATCTCCTATTTTAGTCTTTTCCTCATTTGTCACTTCCAAGTTTAATCTATTATTTTGGTTTTCATTAAGCAACTTATCAAAAAATCTTCATCACCTCTCTTTTATCTTCTTCTCTAAGTTAAGAAATTATTATTCTCGTCCTTTATACATTTTACATCCCTTAAATCTTTACACTTTCTTTCTATAACTTTAGCAAGTTTATAAATGTCTCTTTCTTCTTCATTTGTATCTAGTCTAGTATATAAAGTATCATAAGCTCTATGTTTAACTTCATTAATAGTTTTTTTTTTTTTTTTATCATTTTTTCTTACTTCTTTATACTTATCAATATTTTCTATATTTCTGTAACTTTGTCATGTTTTATACTAATTTATTTGTCTTAACTACTTTTTAGACTTCTTGATCCCACCACCAACAGTCTTTACTACCCAAGTATCTTCTTTTTGACTCACCTAAAATCTCTTATTCTATTCTTATGATAGAGTTAACTATTTTATTCCAAACAGTATCTATATCTACCTTACGCTTATTGTCCAATTACACTCTTTGACAATTTTATCTTTGAATTTTACAATGTTATCTTTTTTCAAGCTCCATCACCCAATAATCTTTGTGTTGATTTAGGTAAATCTTTCTCTTTCGTTTTTTAATATGCATATTGAATACTAAGATTCTATGTTGTGTAGCCAAACTTTCATATGAGATAACTTTACAATCCTTACAATATAGACAATATCCATTGTCGCGGCGTCCCGGGAGCGCGTGTGCCCGGGTGGCGAAATCAAAAATCAATTTAGTATTTTCAGGAAAAATATGGTGTAGGAGTCGCCACTAACCTTTAGTGCGGTTAGAACACATGATCACTACTCCGTTAGGGGTAGAATCGGTCTATATTACCAGAGTTGGGGTCGGGAGTTCGGTTACGCGAGGGGAAGGTATGAGCACCCCCTACGCGCCCGTTCTTAAGAACGGCACCTAATTAATTTAAAATTATCCCCAAGTTAATCTAACAAATTTTTACATTACTCCTTTTTATGAATTTATAAATACATAGAAAAATAAATAAATATATACATATATTCCCTCAGAGCTTAGGGTACGTGATGCCCAAAGGCTAATACCCCTTGCAATTAAATCATAGGGATTAAAATCAAAATTATTTAAGAAAATACGCTCCCACATTTAAAATTGTCAGTAAAAAGTTTTATAGGAAACATATTAGTAATGTGGGAGGTCTTTTAATCATCTATTATAATACTTTATAAACTCATAATAAATAATAAATAAAAGAGTAATTAAACTAATATATTAGGAGCCCAAAATACATACTAATCAACAGATATATCAGAAGCTAAAATCTAACATTCCAATAATGAGGAAGAATATAAACAATAATATAGACTACGATAATGAAACCACATATGAAATACATACTTTGATGCGACTTTAACAAAAATACTTAAACATACCATATACACTAATATACGAGAATAATAATATAAATATCCCCAAATAATAAATACGTATAGATGACATAATACTTATATCACTAAACATACATAATCTCGCATGATACAAAACACAAGAAGATTCCCTAAAATATTAAACGTACCATAATAAGTAATATCTTGGTCATAGTAACATACTAAACATATAATCATAATATACTATAGTACCTAAAATGTTTTATATTCCTAATGTACAAACGGTCACCTAAAATACTATTACATGTATATGCTACTTAAATGCTAAGTTTCTAAAGATAAATCATTTAATTTCAATAAATAATTATACGCATTAAAAATTCCCAACAATGTTATGGCACACGACAAAATAGATAAGACAATCGTATCCAGAATAATAATAATAAATCAGAAGGAACATCAATATATACGCAATAAGCAATAGATTTAGTTACAAATGCGCATTAAGAAGAAAACACAAATATATTAAAACAAATTCAAAAAACAAATCACACGTGCAATTGGGGTGGTTGGGGGTGTGTGGACTAGGTGTCCAGAGATGAACTCAAGAAATTAACAAATCACATAAATATTAAACAAGGGTGACGAGTTACGAACAGGCCTCCATTATAGGTTTCAGATTGTGAATCAGTAAGAAATCGCCGGCGCGATTGGCTTCATCTAGTTGAATGCGCATACACCGACGATTCCCTGCTGGCGGCGGTGAGACAGCTTGTGTTTATAAATTAAAATGAAAGTGAAAACTCAAAATAATAATCGGTGTGGTGAGATAAGATAAAGGGTCAAAAACAACCTGGTCGAATTCTTCGCGTATTGAATCGTATTAAGAAATCGCCGCTCGAGCTTGCCTTCGCTAGTTGAATCGCTAGACCCGAGGCGCCACTGCTAGGCGTGATTGACGAGCCTATTTTCAAGAAACTTACCACAAAAAGGAGCAAAACTCAAAGAGACGAATCTGAAACTGAACGGTGAAATTAAAGAAGAAAGGGTTAGAAAACGACCTCGTAAAATTTCGCATTGATCGGATAAGAAATCGCTGCTTGATTGGCTTCGTCCAGTTCGATGCGCAGACACTAATGACTCCACTGCTCGTAAAATTTCGCATTGATCGGATAAGAAATCGCTGCTTGATTGGCTTCGTCCAGTTCGATGCGCAGACACTAACGACTCCACTGCTCATAAAGTTTCGCATTAATCGGATAAGAAATCGTTGCTCGATTGGTTTCATCTAATTGACTGCGCAAACGCCAACGACTCCATTGCCGCCGCACAAGACTGCAAGGTAAGATTTTTCTTTCTTTGGTTTGTACTTCCTCCTCTTTGGCTTGGCTATGGCCCCCTTATATAAAAAAAATTCTGTAAACCCTAAAAAAACTTCCTTTTTGATTTTATTTTTCTTTTTCTTTTCTTTTTTTTGCTTTTACTATTATGGTAATAATGAAAATAGTAATAGTAATAATAATTATTATAATAATAATAATAAAATCAATAAGGTAATAATAATAATAATAATAAATAATTGTAGTAAAAGTAAAAATAATAAAGATACTATCAATAAAATAATAATAATAAGACTAGTAATAATAATAATACTAATAGTAATAGTAAAAATGACAATAATAAAATAATAATAATAATAATAATTATAGCAAAAAATAAAAAGAAAAATAAAATGAAGTAATAATAACAATGTAAATAATAATAATAATAATAATAATAATAATAATAATAATAATAATAATCATATCGGGCCTGGGTAAAAATGGGGTGTCTACATCCATTATTAGTAAAGAAAAAATTTATTTGGCTTTTATTATGCCCACTCTTGAAAGTTATTAAGTGTTTCCTACTCTTGAAAGTTATTAAGTGTTCTTCTCATTTTATAAAATAATTATTCAATATAACCAATTCATAAAATATGGAAATATCTAACATTATACCACTAACCTCATTTTTATCTCTCTATTCATGATCTTCATGCATCCTCTCATAGCTTATATTACCCTTTCCAATGTGTTAATTCAAATCAGCTCCTATGAATGTCTTTTAAGACGGTATTGATTGTAAAATACTATTCATATCTTTCTAAAATTGTCTTTTTAAGATTTTATGCTAAACCTATTTGGGAAGCATACACACTTTATGGGCCTAGAATTACCCTGATTTTAATTATATCTCCTATTCTTTGGACATCTATTATATTATCTTTCTAATATTTGTCTATAATAATTCACACCCATTTTTATGTTTCTTTTTTTCATTGTACCAAAGTTTAAGTCCTAATTTTTCAATTTCTCTAGCTTTCTCCCATATGCATTTTCATCTCTCAAAGGCAAATTAAGTTAATTTTCTTTTGGACATTATTTTCACTATTTCTATACTTTTGCCCATAAAAGTCCCTATATTCCAAGTTGCTAATCTAATGATCATAGTTTCTTGTGCTAACTTATTAGCTCTCTCCCTTCTACACAAATCCGGTCTTTTCCTTTGACTTAGGTGTATTTGGCAAGAATTCATGATATTTAGATTTGACAAAATTTTACACTTGCTGTGAGTTACTTAACACGAGAGAGTTCCTATATTCCAAGCTGCTAATCTAATCATAGTTTCTTGTGCTAACTTATTAGCTCCCTCCCTTCTATACCAATTTGGCCTATTCCTTTGCCTTAGGTATATTTGGCAAGAATTCATGATATAAAGATTTGACAAAATTTTATGTTTGCTGTCACTTACTTAACACAATTATGTTCGTTTATTTGGGCTTGGGATTGACTGTATACAAAGATAATTTGTGTTTATATAGGAGAAGTACGAGTTTGGGTATTTTTTTTAATGTAAACTTATTTCACATAAACAATTTTCTAAATTACGCCTTACAACAAGTGGAAACCACACAAACAATACAATGTGTTTAAAATTATAAAGCATACAATTTTGGCATGTGAGAATCCAAGCTAGACTAAAATTCAAAAAAAAAAAAATCGTGCAATAATACTTTTTAAAAAAATTTTGTATACTACAAGATTTGCAAATGGAAAACACAAAAAAAAAAAAAAAAAATGTGAAGCCTACAAATCATAAACACAAAATTTACCTCACGAACCAATAATAGAACAAAAAATAACAGTACAAATAAAAATAAATAACAAAATAGGAGAATATTTCACTGGTAGCCAAAACTAAAAGGCAATGAGAACTGATCGACTGAAAATACTACCTTAAGCAATGTGGAACAAAATACAAGACACCTCAGCATAAGCAATGTGGGACAAATAGAAGACATCTCAACATAAGCAATATGGGGGAAAATACCAGACATCTTAGCAAAATACATGAAATGAGAAATACCAAATTATTGATTTACCCATTAGTTAGGTGAAAAATCTTTTTACATTAAATCCATAAAAGAAGGATTTTTTTAAAAAAATATATAGGAAAAAAGGTATATTTAAACTTGCTTCCTCTTCTCTTTATATTCTTCTTACGAAAATATACTTAAAATAAATTATGTTGTGGTATGGATCGAATAATGAAGATGCACAATGGAATAAACAACAAGAAGTAAATAACACAACCAGAACAAGAACAATACAAAGATTTATGCGGTTCGGCAAAACCTACATCCACGAAAGCAATGGCACACAAACTTCACCATGAAAATCACAATGTACACAATGTACACAATGCACTTCTCAAAACGATCACTCTCTATTCACTATATGCCCAAAATAACATATATAGAAGTTCCTAGAAGGTTTCCCTCCATTTACCCAACCACCCAACATTCAAAAATTCAAAATTCAGAAAAAATTGCTCACAACCCAGATGTCTTTCATTGATGAGTATAGGGCTTCGTCGACAATCCACAGAAGTGACTTCGTCGACGAGAACAGGCTTTCACCAATGAATCCAGAACTTTGAAATTTCCTACTCTCGGTACTTTCTCGTCGATGATCACAAAACCTTCGTTGACGAGTCCTTACTGTCCTTTTGTTGATGAACATAGGGCGTTCGTCAATGAGCTCTACTGTGCTACCCCTTCATGTTTTTCCCTCTTCCTTCTTTGCTTACAAAAACAAAGTATAAGAACCGCAAACAACAATCTCCACCTTCACGATTATACGCCCCTTAGGAGAAATTCCAAAAAAAAAAAAAAAACATGAACTGCTCCATTTTGAACTGGAAAACGCTTGATTGGGTATGATCCCTTCTAACACTTGGAGACATGGAGTAAGTCCAAGCAATGCTTGAACTTCTTTGAAGTAACTGATTTAGTCAAAATATCTGCTGCATTTTCAGAAGTGTGAACCTTCTCCAACACAAGTTCACCTGAAGCAATCACTTCATTTTTTTGTAATCCTAACTCTCTAATTAAATCGGTAAGCCATAAAAGGCTTTATTTGCAGCTTCAGCAACTATCATATATTCCGCCCTAGTCGTGGACAATGCTACCAGAGATTGTACCATAGATCTCCAACATACTGGTCCTCCTACAAGGGTAAACACGTATCCCGTTATAGACCGTCTGTCATCTATATCTTTAGTATAATCAGCATCAACAAGCCCCATAACTAAAGGACAACTCTGTTGCTTGCCGAACATGATGTCATATCCTGATGTACCCTGTAACTATCTAAGTATCCATTTGACAACTTTCCAATGTTTCCTTCCTATATTAGAAAGAAACTTACTTACCACACCTACCGCATGAGCCAAATCTAGCCTCGTACACACCATGGCATACATCAAAACTCCCCACAACACTAGCATAGTGTGACGACGTGCTTAATTTTCATATTTTTTTTTTCAATAATAATTCTGGATATTCATAATCCACCTGGACCCAAAGGTACCAGGGGTAATCTAACACTCATTCCATTACCTAAGCAGCAAGAAACGAGATATCATAAATAAAACAAAAATACCATTTAAAATAATATCATTCAACACAATACCAGAGTAACTACATCCATTATAGGAACATGCACCAACCCAATTACATAAAAGAGTCCTAGGGTCACTTCCCACAAAATCCATCTAACCCTATCAAAATACTTACCCTTCAGAAAGGGTAGGTCAGTTGTAACTACCTCTGCGGAGCTTTATCCGCTCTCTTATCTTGGGCTCTTGAAATGTTCATATAATTCAGGGTGAGACACCTCTCAATAAAGGAAAATAAACTAATAATAGTGTGTGGCAACATGAGTATTTCCATGTTATATATATAATAGTATATAAACATTTTTAGTGAAATTGTCTGCATCATATCTGGGAAAAACATATATAATCATATCATGATAGAACATACTGGATTTCCATAAACATAATTCATCTTATATAATATACAAAAACAACCCTGAAAAAAATTAGATGGCTGGTGTCATGTCTTACCCCCACATGACTGGGTTGGGTGGCTCGAAGGTGAGACCTAACAATGGCTGGCCGACCATTGCCAAGTCAAGAGAAAAAGTCTATAAGTACGATGGGTCTGTTGTACCCGGTCCGTACACCAAGGTGCCAACACTTCAATAAACCACATCGACTATCCATCCTCATGTTGCCCTGTACGACAGCGATAACATTGACATCATAATGATCATGATCACATAGCTATGGTACCGTGCTCGTGTAAGCCTAAACCAAGTCAATTAGGTTCTGATAACATATAACATATTTCAAATTATAATACATTGCTATTCCATAATAATAATAGTTAAATCAATATCATCATATCACATTTCATAGCATAATATGAAAATCTTCAACCCTTGTGCCGACATTTCGTATTTTATTAATCACGGCCCATAAGCCATATCACATATCAAATAAAAGGCTCAGCTCATCATATAAAAGGCTCGGCCTATACACCGGCATATCATGTGAGAACATCGTCGGCCCGTACGCCAATATATCATATAAAAACTCTCAACCCATACGCCGATATTCCATATAAAACTCTCGGCCCGTATGCCGGTTTATCATATAGAAATTCTGTATCATTTAACATTTTCCCAGAAACAATAATTCATAATAAATTCTACTCATGCCACACAAGATGGGTATTACGCATATTTAAAACATATCGTCATTTACAACAGTATTTCCCAAACATAATGCTAATATATATTTATTTTCCTGAAATCAAATGCTGTAAGATTATACATATATTTTCATAAAAAAAAAAACAACTAACTTAGTTTATCCCCTTACCTGATTCCTGTATAGCCCCTAAGATAATCAGTCCTGTGCCTGCAGGGTTCCCTATTCAACACCTTGAAAATGATATCCCCTAGAACAAAACTTCAATATTTTTTTGACTACTACAATTCTTATAACTGCCGGAAAACAAAAATATTGAATAAAAAGTCTTACCCTAAATCTAGGATGGAATTCAAGCTAGCCCCACCAACAATCCACTCCAGCAGATTTGAAGAGAACTTTTCCAAGAGTGTCGTGGTGGCCTTGGATCATTGAACTAGCAAGAATTCGGCCCAAAAACTTAGAGAGAAGGGGTGGAGGATGAAAATGTAGTGAGAGAAAGTGAGGTTTGCAAGTTTCTGCGCTGAAATCCGAGTTTAAGGTTATTTATATACTAGCCTTCATCGACGAGCTACGTCACCTCATTGACAAGATCATGAAGGAAGTTCGTCGATGAACGTTTGTTTCTCGTTGACAAAATTCAGAGATGGGAAAATAGCCTCTCGGTATTTTCTCGTCAACAAGACACATCCCCATCGACGAGACCCTCATATGTGCTTGTCGACAAATACTCTGTGTTCGTCGACGAGACCCTATTTAATTTCCAAATTTTAATTCTTCTCCTCTCCTTCTCCTATTATTAAATTATGAAAATTATCCAAGTATCTACTCATAGGGTGTAACGACCTCAAATTCTCAATATATAATGTAACAAATTAAATGAAAAAATCGACCCAAACCCGTGGGTAACAGGACGCCTATCAATCACAACAGAAACCTAAGCAGTAGTAAGCATAAAATCTCGAACATCCAACCATAAAACATAATACCAGAGTTTACTATATCATCAAAATACTGTTACTATATACAACCTCCAAAATTTTAAAATAACACTAGAATTATATAACAAAAATCTCTCAATCCTAGTTCAACGCTTACCCTTCTAGTAGAGAAGCTCCAATCACTCAACGGCGGCCCTGACCCGCCAGTCTCTCTAGGTTTCTTGAAAATCATTTAATGTTTGGGGGTGAGACACTTCTTAATAAGGGAAAATAAACTAAATACAGCTGTGTGGCAACATTAATATTTAATGAATTATACATATACAGTACATTTCATATAACTATAGACATTTATCATAATATACTGAATAATCATATACTTTCATAATTGCTGATAAATCATATCGTCTGTATACATCTTTTATATTGATAATACTGAAAACATACCTAGGATGAATAGCTAGCTGGTGTCATTTATTACCCCCCATGACGGGTTGTGCAGCCTGAAGGCAGGACTCGACAATGTCTGGCCAACCACTGCCGAGTCAAATATGTCTGTAAGTACGATGGGCCCGCCACACCCTAGTCCGGACTTTCAGGTGAACATCCACACTCTACTGAAAGCCACATCGGCTATCCATCTCCCACCCCCTCGTAGGGTGGTTAGCACTAATTTGATCATAAACGTTTGATCTATAAGCTACGGTTCCGAGCCCCTGAACTGAACTAAACTAACATCCGGGTTTTGATAACATATAATACATGATCATATATATAACATCATTACGGCCTCGTGCCAAACACATCGTAATTACGGCCTCGTGCCAAACATAACATAATTACGGCCTCATGCCGAACATATCATAATTACGGCCTCGTGCCGAACATATCTACATATCATTCTGAAAATAAATCATTTATCATGTATTTGAAAATTATCATTTACTGCATTATTACGTAATCCCTGAAAACATGCTCTACTCATAAAATCTTTCATATCATAATATTGTTCATGAAAAATAACATTCATGCCACACAAGTTGGGTAAATCATGTATTTCCATTTTTAAATCCCAGTTATCATACGACAGCAGTATTTTTCTAGTAACACACATTTTCTCAGTAATATACAAGGATCATACATATTTACTGAACATTTATTTGCTGATTGTAATAATAATAATAATAATAATAATAATAATAATAATAATAATAATAATACGTGTGGAAAAATAACTGCTTTAGTTTATTCCCTTACCTGGCTACTGAGAAAGCCCCTAAAATATCCTGGTCTACCCCTCGTAGGATTTCCTGATCAATACCCTGAAACTGAAAACTTCCAGTATTAAACTTCAGTATTTCCATATGTACATCATTTCCTATAACTAACACAAGACCAAATTTGGCTTAAAAAGCCTTACCTCAACTCAGGGATGATTTCCAACTTGCTTTCACCAACAATACGCTTCGGCAGATTTGGAGAGAACTTCCCTAGGAGCGTCGTGGTGACTTCAGAATGTCGAACCGGCATAAATCTGGCCCAAAATTGAAGAGAGAGAAAGAGAGGACCGAAGGGAGGAGAGAGTTTGCTTAATTTAGAAGTAAAAATTCGGATTTTAGATACTTATAAAACTGGATTCGTCGATGAGTCACGTCATTCATCGATGAGCCACGTCATTCGTCGATGAGTCCTTCAATAATTTCGTGATGAAATTCAGTCCTCGTCGATGAAATTCAGTCGGTTCAAACCTCTCCCGATATCTCTTCGTCGACGAATCCCTTGTATTCGTCGACAAATTTTCTAAAACCCTCGTCCACGAATCCCTTGTATTCGTCGATGAAGCCCTGATGTTTCCCCTCGGTTATTCCTTCCAAAGTACAATGTCGTCGATAAAGTCGACTTCCTCCTTCTGTTATTGTTTCCATTTTCCTTCCTCTTTATTATTTAAATCTCATTATTATTCAGGTTGTCACATAGGGTACTTTTGACATGTCCCGGATTTCCTCATCCAAACTTGGGCATTCTGCAGTGGACAACTTAAAATGATTTGCTAGAGGTGTACTCACCAAGTCTTGCATCAACCATGCTAAACCTCTCTAACACCTTATGCACATAACTGCCCCGAGATAGACATAATCTCCTTGAAGTCCTATCCCAGCGAATCTCCATCCCAGGTATTTTCTTAGCTGAACCAAGATCCTTCATGTCAAATTCCTTATGCAACAAGTCCTTTAACGGATTCACCTTAGTTAAATATTTTGCAACTATCAACATATCATTGACATACAATAACAAGAAAATAAGTGAGTCATCATCAAGTTTGTTCACATATACGCAACAGTCATATTTATACCTTTTGTAGCCAATTTTGATAAAGTAGGAATCAAATCGTTTATATCATTGCCTTAAAGATTGTTTGAGCCCATAAAGAGATTTCTTCAACTTGCAAACTAAATTTTCTTTTCTCGGCTCAATGAATCACTCCGGATGTATCATATAGATTTGTTCCTCCAAGTCACCATGAAGAAACACCGTCTTCACATCCATTTGTTCCAAATGAAGATCATAATGAGCTACTAATCCTAACACAACTCTGATAGAAGTATGTCCGACCACTAAAGAAAAGATTTCATCATAATCTATCCCCTTTTTCTGTGAGTATCCTTTTGCCACCAACCGTGCCTTGAATTGTTCACCTTTCTTTTCTGATATTGCTTCCTTCTTCCTGTACACCCATTTGCACCCAATCGGTCGTTTCCCATCTAAAAGCTCCACCAACTCCCAAGTTTGATTTTTACATAGTGACTTCATATCCTCAATCATTACTCCCATCCATCTATCTTTCTCCTGGTCGTGCACTGCTTCTTGAAATGTAGTCTAATCGTTGCAACTAGTAAGAAAAGCATAAGACACTAACTCTTCAAACTTATACCTTGGCGAAGGTCGAATAGTGCGTCTGGATCTTCATAACGGAATATCGTTGACTTGCTGGCTTTCCAAGTTAGAGCTCCCTACAACCACGGGACCATGATCATTTTCGTCAGCCAAACACAAGCGTATTGTAGACGCTGCATTTGCTTTCAAATATACCTATGTTGCCTCATCCATTTTTTCCAGTTGAGTATAAAGTAAAGCCTTAGCCATTCCTTGTTGCACAAGAATGTCCTTCACTCTTTTCTGCCATAAACCGAGTTTCCGGTTCCATCGAATTTGACAGCGTCAAATCTTGTAGAAAATGATCCCGATGCCACAACAACTTTGCTCTAATACCAATTTGTTATGATATGGATCGAATAATGAAGATGCACAGTGGAATAAACAATAACAAATAAATAACACACAACCAAAACAAGAACAACACAAAGATTTACGTGGTTCGGCAAAATCTACATCCACAGAAGTAATGACACACAAATTTCACTATGAAAATCACAATGTACACAATACACTTCTTAAAATGATCACACTCTCTTTAATATATGCCCAAAATAACATATATAGAAGTTCCTAGGAGATTTCCCTCCATTTACCCAGACACCATTCAAAAATTCAAAATTCAGAAAAACTGCTCGCAGCCCCGATGCCTTTTGTCGACGAGTATAGGGCTTCGCCGACGATCCACAGAAGAGACTTCGTCGACGAGAATAGGTTTTCGTCGACGAATCCAGAACTCTAAAATTTCCTGCTCTCAGTATTTTCTCGTCAACAATCACAAAACCTTTGTCGGCGAGTCCCTGTTGTCCTCTTGTTGACGAACATAGGGCGTTCGTCGACGAGTTCTATTGTGCAGCCCCTTCATGTTTTTCCTTCTTCCTTTTTTGCTTAAAAAAACAAAGTATAAGAGTCACAAACAACACATCATTTTTTGTGCCTAATGTTAACGAATGTGTAGAGGGCTTTCAATTCAAGAGATGTTCCAATGGACTGAGATAGTAGGAATCAAGATTTTCCTAAGGGGGATAACCTATTTTGGTTACTCAATTTCTATATGCTAGATTAAAAAAATCATTTCAAAGATCTTACTAAACCAAAGTTGCAACTTATGGATCAAACTATTAGCACACTTCAAGGGGGTGTCAAACTGGGGTAGGTAATAAAGGATAACGTTCTTATCATTTAGGAGATGATTTAGCAATTAAGGAAAAACAAAAAGAAAAAAGGAAAATCTTGCCTAGAAAATTGATCTGGAGATAGATTCAATTAAATCTTTCTCAATATATTATTTGTATGACTTTGATTTTGCTCGAAGATATGTACTATTAATCATGAATTAGAACAACAGACTACCCCATTTATTTGTCAAATGCTAAACTCTCCACTTTTCTGCCCAAGTGTGGCTTGAGAAAAGGTGACCCCACCCCCCCCCCCCCCCCCCTTTTCATTATATCATATATTGAGAAATTGTCTTTAATGATAAATTAAAAATGTTAAGAGAAAATAATGGATGCCAATTCAATATAGTCATGGAGGGGCCCAAATTTAATTAGGAAAAAAAAACGAAGACAACATGATTAAATTAGGAAAAAAAAAATCCAAAAATCAAAAAGGAGTGGTGAATGGTGAGGGGTGGACTGGAAGGACAAGCTAGCATCCAAAATCACCGAAAAAAAAAAAAAAAGAGGAACAACTCAGACAAAACTGACGCAAAAAGGATTCAATTGAAGACAAGCAACCCTTAAAATTCAGCCATTAAATTGTTGCCCAAGATAAGAAGAACAAAATTCTACCATTCAATGGATGCCCCCTCTCTCTCTCTCTCTCTCTCTCTCTCCCCCCCCCCCCCCCCCCCCCCAAAAAAAAATAGTCAAATTCACATGTGAGTTGTTCTTCACCTCTCCACAGCTGTTCACACACTGAATCAAAGCTCTCTCTCTCTCTCTCTGTGAATCTGAACTATGGAGAGGGCTCCTCTGTGTTATCCCTTGGCTTTAGCTATGGTGGGGATGGTGGTGTTGGTGGTGTTGGTGGCTTGTGCTGGGGCAGAGGATAGGCTAATAAGCCCGTCTAAGCTGAAAATGTTTGTGGACAACAAACGTCCTTATTTCAATTTTGAATATCACTTTTGTTTGTGTATAAAAATATTAATATGTTTTCACCCCATTCTTCAAACATTTTCTTGATTTTTATAATAAGGTTAAAAAGATTAGTTAACCAAATATTTCCTTTATCCCCTAAACATTTCCAAAATTCAATTGGTATGTTATATGATCCTATAGATTTCTCACTCTTCATCTTTTTTTAGTGTCATCTTAACTTTAAAGAGTCTAATTTTACGAATAAATCTTCTATTTTAATCTCACTTCTAAGTTTAATCTTTTATTTTGGTTTTCTTTAAACAACTTATCAAAGTATCTTCATCACCTCTCTTTTGTCTTCTTCTCTAGTTAGGAAATTATTATTCTCATCCTTCATACATTTTACATCTCTTAAATCTTTACATTTTCTTTCTGTAACTTTAACAAGTTCATAAATGTTTCTTTATTCTTCTTTTGTATCTAGTCCAGTATATAAAGTATCATAAGTTCTATGTTTTTTTTCATTTTTTCTTGCTTCTTTATACTTTTCAATATTTTCTATATTTCTATAACTTTGGCATGTTTTATACTAATTTATTTGTCTTAACTACTTTTTAGAATTCTTGATCCCACCACCAATAGTCTTAACTACCCAAGTATTTTCTTTTTGACTCACCTAAAATCTCTTTTCCTATTCTTATGATACAGTTAACCATTTTATTCCAAACAGTATCTGCATCTACCTTATCCCTATTGTCCAATTACACACTTTGATAATTTTATCTTTGAATTTTACAATGTTATCTCCTTTCAAGCTTCATCATCCAATACTCTCTGTGTTGATTTAGGTTAATCTTTCTCTTTCATTTTTAAATATGCATATCTAATACTAAGATTTTATGTTATGTAATTAAACTTTCATCTAAAATAACTTTACAATCCTTACAACATAGACAATATCCATTTTAGTAAAGAAAAATTTTATTTGGCTTTTATTATACCTATTCTTGAAAGTTACTAAGTGTTCCCTACTCTTGAAAGTTACTAAGTGTTCCCTACTCTTGAAAGTTATTAAGTGTTCTTCTCTTTTTATAAAATAATTATTCAATATAACCAATCCATAAAACATGGAAAAATCTAAAATTATACCACTAACCTCATTTTTATCTCTCCATTCATGATCTTCATGTATCCTCTCATAGCCTATATTACCCTTTCCAATGTGTTAATTCAAATCAACTCCTATGAATGTCTTTTAAGACGTTGGTACTTAATGTAAAATACTATTCATATCTTTCTAAAAATTTCTTTTTAAGATTTTCTGCTAAGCCTATTTGGGAAGTATACACACTCTCTGGGCCTAGAATTACCCTAATTTTAATTATATCTCCTATTCTTTTGACATTTATTATATTATCTTTCTGATATTTGTCTATAATAATTCACACCCATTTTTATGTTTCTTTTTTTCAGTGTACCAAAGTTTAAATCCTAATTTTTCATTTTTTTCTTGCTTTCTCCCATATGCATTTCATCTCTCAAAGGCAAATTAAGTTAATTTTCTTTTGGACATTATTTTCACTATTTCCATACTTTTACCCATAAGAGTCCCTATATTCCAAGTTGCTAATCTAATGATCATAGTTTCTTGTTCTAACTTATTAACTCTCTCCCTTCTATACCAATCCAGTCTATTCCTTTGACTTAAGTGTATTTGGCAAGAATTCATGATATAAAGATTTGACAAAATTTTACGCTTACTATTAGTTACTTAACACGAGAGAGTTTCTATATTCCAAGCTGCTAATCTAATCATAGTTTCTTGTGCTAACTTATTAGCTCCCTCCCTTTTATACCAATTTGATCTATTCCTTTGCCTTAGGTGTATTTGGCAAGAATTCATGATATAAAGATTTGACAAAATTTTACATTTGCTGTCAATTACATAACACAACCCTATTCCTTTATCTAAGCTTGGGATTGATTGTGTACGAAGATAATTTGTGTTATATAAGAGAAGTACAAGTTTGGGTATTTTTTTTTTAATGTTAACTTATTTCACATAAACAATTTTCTAAGTCACACCTTACAACTAGTGGAAACCACACAAACAATACGATGTGTTTAAAAATATAAAGCATACAATTTTGGCATGTGAGAATCCAAGCCAGAATAAAATTCAAAAAAAAAAAATGTGCAATAATACTTTTTGAAAAAAATTTGTATACTACAAGATTTACAAATGGAAAACACAATATATATATATGAAGCCTACAAATCATAAACATAAAATTTACCTCACTAACCAATAATAGAACAAAAAACAACAGTACAAATAAAAATAAATAACAAGAGAAAAAAAAATAACAAGATAGGAGAAGATTTCACTAGTAGCTAAAACTAAAAGGCAATGAGAACTAATCGACTGAAATACTACCTCAAGCAATGTGGAACAAAATTCAAGACACCTCAACATAAGCAATGTGGGACAAATAGAAGACATCTCAAGATAAGCAATATGGGGGAAAATACAAGACATCACAACAAAATACATGAAATGAGAAATACCAAATTATTGATTTGTGAAAAATCTTTTTATTCTATATCTATAAAAGAAGGATTTTTTAAAGAAATATATGAAAAAAAAAAAAGGGGGTATGTTTAAACTTGCTTCCTCTTCTCTTTATATTCTTCTTATGAAAATATACTTAAACTAAATTATTATTTGTGCCTAATGTTAACGAATGTGTAGAGGGGTTTCAATTCAAGAGATTTTCCAATGGATTGAGATAGTAGGAACCAAAATTTTCCTAAGGGTGATAACCTATTTCGGCTACTCAATTTCTATACACTAGATTAAAAAAAAAAATCATTTCAAAGATCTTACTAAACCAAAGTTGCCAACTTATGGGTCAAACTATTAGCACACTTGAAGGAGGCATCATCCTGGGGTAGGAAATAAAGGATAATATTCTTATCATTTGGGAGATGATTTAGCAATTAAGGAAACACAAAAAGAAAAAAGGGAAATCTTGCCTAGAAAATTGATCTAGAGATAGATTCAATTAAGTGTTTCTCAAAATACTGTCTGTATGACTTTGGTTTTTTTTTTTTTTTTGGTATCGCCAGGTGTCCACGTCCGTTTTACGATCCGTGACTAATCACACGCCCTGAGCAACTACCCCACACTACCAAGGGGGTAGATTCAGGAACCAGGGGAAGGAATTGAACTTGAGAGGTGTATAATCGCTGACCTCGTGAGAGGTGTATGACTTTGGTTTTGCTCCAAGGAAAAGGTGACCTTCCCCCCCCCCCCCCCCCTTCATTATTTCATGTATTGAGATATTGTCTCTTTAATGATAAATTAAAAATGTTAAGAGAAAAGAATGGATGCCAATTCAAAATAGTCATGGAGGGGCGCAAATTTATCCATTGTTTGTTTGTTGATGATGCTCTTTTTTTCACTAAAGCTTCAATCTCTCAAACTAGGATTGTCTTCTATACTCTTAATGAGTTTTATAATGCTTCAAGATTATAAGTGAATCTTAACAAATTAAAGGTCATAGCCTCCTCTTTGGTTGCTCAAAGGGTAAGAAACCTTCATTAGTAAAATGTAAGTCTTGAGTTGGTACAGATTTCAAGAGTTATTTAGGTTTGTCAATCCCTATTGGTAAAAGGAAAAATGAGTGTTATCAAAATACTATAGACAATGTGCAAAATAAACTCTACCCTTGGAAAGTAAACCTTTTAAATTTGAAAGGTCGAGTGACACTTTCTTGAGACACCTTAACCTCTATCCAAATTTATAGCATGCAAATCTTCTGGCTTCCTCAATCAATTTGTGGTTCCATTAATAAAATATTTAGAACATTCATATATAACTTGTCTAATAATAAATGAGAGATGAATTTAGCGAACATGGAAATGATAATACACTAAAGATGTTGAGGGTTAATTTTTCAGATAGAACTCAATTATATCTCGTTATTTGGAGTGTTAACATAGAAAGTCCTATTCGGGGTTGAACTTGATTCACCACATTAGTAGTTAATACTTGAAGGAAAAAATCTTGCTCAATCTTATAACGCCTAAAAATTCTTCTCAAGCTCTTAAAAAGGGGTTTTATTTCAAAGTCAAAAAAGCGGAGAAAAAAAAAAAAAAAAAAGAGGAAAACAACAACAACAACATTTCGTCATGGTGTGATTCACAACTAGATATTTGCCCATTAAATGCCCATGCTCGTAATATTCAAGAGCAAAAGATAGACCTAAGGGAGCCACGTCATCCCTTCAATAGGAAATTGATCCTTTAATAAAATATCTCAACCAATTTTTCTTAAAAGTGAAAACTTAAAGGCTAAGATTAGGGGCAATCCACTAGCATGCACAACAGCAATAAATGGTATAGACCATTTTTTGGCCGTCGCCGTCAGCTAGTAATGGTGTGTATGGCCCAAAATCTTATTACTTTTAGTTAGAATATTAATAATCTTATACCTTGGATGGGGATATTTGAGTGGGCATGAAAGGTTAAAGCACTAGAAAAATTCAAGATCTTTATTTGGTATTTATTTGGTTAGTCCACAGAGGGATGCTACAAACAAAAAATATGCATTCATCACAAGTTTTAGGACTATGGGAGATATGGAAGAGGAGGTAATGAAGATATTATTCAGCATATTAGAGAGATTCTAAAGGCAAAATGATTTGGTTGACTTAATTATAATAGTTTGATCTTTAAAATTTAAATTTCAGCTTTGATGAGATGTCCAAACAATGACTTAAACCTGCCTACATATAGAATTTGAAGAATTCTATTCTAACAACTTAAATTTTACAAATTGAAATGGTGTAATTCAATTAAATTTTTTTTAAAATAAACTAAATTTTACAAACTTGAAATTCAATTTACTCGTATATCTATATAAAGGGAAATGGAATTAGGTTTCAGTCCGCCTCTCTTTTTGAAATTTTTTTTTAATAAAATGTTATAATCAGTTATTATAAATACTAAATGTAAATGTATGTGTAAAAAAAAATTCCTTTAAAACCTAAAAAGTGTCTTATACATGTAATATTAATTAAGGAAAGGTGAGACATTTTTAGTAATGTTTATTTTTGCCCCTATTATTCCTAATGCTCCTTTTTCTTTGACAAATTTGAATTAAAATAAAATAGTGAAGTCCTGCACAACTAGTAAATTGATCGACAATTTGCTTATAATTAACTATCAAAAATTCATAATTTATTTATTTTTAATTATCTATAGATTAAAACTAATATAAGCCCATAACACTTGAAAATTTTATATATATATATATATATATATATATATATATATATATAACTACTAAAAATTGCAAAAAGGCATGCATCGGGAGTGCTTAGTATTATATAAAGGAAGATAAAGGTTGTAATTTGTAATTAGCCTTTCTCATTTTTACGGTCCAAAAAAAGTCATCCATCTTCAATAAACTTACTATTAAATTTTTTGTAAAAGAAATCATCTAATAGGTAAATTTCTAAATTGATACCCTTCATTTTTTTTTCCATATATTTTTATTTACAAAATTTTAAAAAATTGTTCTTAACTTTTTAAAACAATTCACATACACTGGGAATTACAAAATATGCACATCAATGTGGCTCCTACCGACACTAATATATACATACAAATACACACTATATTAGCTAAACGAAATTTTTGGCGGCCGCCAATTTCGACGAAGTCCAAGATTGAAAATATAGCTTGAAATTAATTAGTCATTAATTATTTTGAATAAAATTTTAAAAAGGTGAAAATTTATGAAAAGATGAGAAAACGACGTCATTTTATTACGATATTTTATGTAATCTCATAAACGACATATACGACTTTAAACTATCCTCTATCCATTAGTTGTTCATCCAATAATTCCCATCCCATGTTCTCAATCAGTCATTCTCTTTGTATTACTAAGTACTGAAACTGAGCTAACCCTCATCCGATTTTCTCCCAGCTTTCTGGCTAGTTCCGAGACTCCACCTGTCTCCCATTCATTAGCTTCCTTTCATTTTTCCAACTTTGAATATTCGGACAAAGCTGTTTGTCCTCACCAATTTCTTGCCGCGGATGTGAGGAAGATGGGGCTGTAGGTTTTGTTGGGATGTGGAGCTGTCCTAGCGTCCATTTTTCGAGTGCAAGGAAGCACTGCCTCTTTTCTTTCTTCTTTCTTCTTTCTTCTTTCTTCTTTCTTCTTTCTTCTCCGTGGGGTATGTGTGTTTGATCTGAGGTTGACATTTAATCCGGGGTAATCTTATATTTGGAGGGATTTTAATTTAGATTTATATTAAATTTAGATAAGATATTGTAGACACCCAATTTTATTTGGACCAAATATAACAAAGGCGTCGTTAAGGATTTATTGGCAGTCTATTTCCTCAAAAAGATGTTTTATTAGGATGGAATGTTTATTGTCTTTCAAAATCTCTGAAAATTCGTCACACTAAAATTAAGTACAAAAGAGAATTCAAACCCTTTACTCAAACAAACAAAATTTATTCTCTTTCATATTCTCCTCTAGATTTCCAACCCATTCAAAATAAACTCCTCAAGTTGTGTGCAGAAAGTCATGACCAGTTCATCCATGATCATCCACTCTGGAAAAACCTAAATTTTTTCATTCACATTCCTTTCAAGCTCAATGAAGATGTTAGCCCAACTAAAGTCTCCCATCCGGAAATGTCTCCGTCAGACCTTAAGCTTGCCAGAAAAGAATGTTATTCCTTATTGAAGCAAGGTCTAATTGAACCAACCACTTCCTCTTAGGCTTGTCAAGCATTTTATGTTGAAAAAAGATCAGAAATGATTAGAGGAAAGAAGATATTAGTTATCGATTACAAGCCATTGAATGTGTTCATTAGAGATGATAAATTCTCTATTCCAAAAGCCAAGACACAATTCATCCATCTTACTGAGGCAAAAATCTTCTCCAAATTTGATCTGAAAGGAGCCTTTTGGCAATTTGGTATTCATCCAGATGACAGATTCAAAACAACTTTCTGTATTCCAAATGAATAGTTCCAATGGACTATTTTACCCTTCGGGTTGAAGATTGCACCATCACTATTTCAAAAAGCGATGATTAGGATTTTCAATCCTATCATGCACAGTACTTTGATCTATATTGATGATATTCTATTATTTTCTAAGAGTCTTGCAGATCATCATCACCTTCTTGAACATTTCCACTAGTTGGCATCACAGTACGGGATAATGCTGTCAGAAAAGAAAAGCATGATTGGACAGCACGAAATTGACTTTCTGGGAATGAAAATATCTCATGGAACCATCTGCACATGTCCTCATCTTCCTGAACAATTATCACAATTTCCTGATAATAATCTTTTTGTCAAAGAAATACAGTAATTTCTTGGCATCATTAATTACATTAGAGACTTTATCCAGCATGCAAGTCAGCTCATCAGTGCCTTGTCACAACTTTTGAAAAAGAAGCCACCCCCATGGGGCTCTGACCAAACATAGGCTGTCAAAAATCTCAAGAAAGCTGCAAAGGATCCACCGCCTCTGACTATTCCATCTACAGAAAATCTTATCCTCCAGTCAGACGCTAATGATCATTATTGGGGTGCCTTACTGCTTGAAGAAAAGGACAACAAAAGATCCAATTGTGGACACGCCAGGGGAAAATTCAAAGAATCCCAAAAACATTATCATACTATCTTCAAAGAAATCATTGCAGTGAAAAATAAAATTCAGAAATTTGACTTTTATGTCAGATCAAAGCATTTTATGATTGAAATGGACAACTCGTCTTTCCCAAAGATGTTTGAATTCCGGAATAAGATTCTTCATGATCCACAGATTCTCGAACTGAAAGATTGGTCTTCTAGATATAACTTCTCTATGAAGCATATAAAACGCGATCACAATGTCCTCGCTGATATGTTATCTCGCCCTCGGAAAACTTCCTATCTTATCTCAAAACACCAAGCCATTCCTCTAATCCTCATGACCTCATCCTCCTCTTCACCTCCAAAAATCCTTTACCTTGGTGCCTCTACGCAGATACAATTCCCTCCAGAAATACCTCTAGAGATCACTGATGCCTCCAAAATCAAATCCTATGCCAAAACCTTCCATGGCTACTATACTAGTCTAATAGACCATCACCTAACTTTCCCATCTTACCCTTTCCTCAATCCTTTCATCATCAAGTCATCATCTTTTAATACTCATGTATTATGGTATACATGGTATATTTCTGTTTTGCAGGTGCATGTTGTATTCCTCCCACTTCAGGAGACATATGCTCATCTTGATGATCCAGCCAATCAGAAATCCCTGTTTTGGACTTTCCTCCAGTTGTTTGATCCTCTGTTCACTTGGAGAAAGAAATTGACTACCCTCATGGGTAATCACAACCTTTGGAAGATGGACCCAGCAGAAGCAGCTTCAGTATACAGTATCTTCATTCTGCATGGACCATATTTTTACAATTCAAACAGGAACCTCTTATGGTCCCAAAATCAAGTCTACGAATAGGATATGCTGTATAACTTCCCCAGCACATGGCCCAACTACAAGCCTTCACTATTGAATCATCTCTGTGAAATGAACAATCTGCAATTCTGCTCTAAACTCGTCAAAGCCATTCCAGACGAGATTCCAGCTCCTAAACCACCTGACAAGGACCGCACTGACCATGATCCTATGGATACTAATGAAGATTATCTTTGGAAGCAACCAACTTACCACCATCCGATCTATGGAGAGATCACGGATGAAGATTATATCAACCTCAACCTCTCGCCATCTCATCGCATCTAGCCCCACATACTGTCACTAAAGTCCACAATGGTGGGCCACTTTATGTCTACTTAAGTAAAAAGTTTGTATGTGAGTCAAAAGTTGTTGGCCTTAGAGTCAAAAATTGTTGCATAATTAAAGGTGATGGGTCACTCCCGCAAATATGCAGCCACCCATATGCTGTTACCTTTTAATTATGTCGGTTATTAGGTCGTCTTTGTCAGTAGTCTATTGTCGCCATAAAAGTTTTCACCCACTTTAGCTTTACGTCATCGTCTACTTTATATCTTTATCATATTTGCATTATGTCCTTATCAGCTGTCTGTAAAATGTTTGATTAGCGCGTAAGCTTTAGGCTCTCAAACCTCTATATAAGGGACTGCCTTCCTATTTGTAAGGCAAAACGCAACTAAAGCTTCAAGAAATAAATTTCCTCTTTGTGTTCTTATCTCATCCATGGCCTTCTAAACCCTCTTTTCCCCTAAATACTATTTTTCCAAAGGGCTTCTACCTTCCACTTCTATGAGCTTGTAATATCTTTCAGAAATTATAAAGGATATCTTTACAGTGGATACCCGTAACCTGCCAAGTCACGGTGCTAGTACAAGGCAAACCTCTGGTTTTACGAAACTGTAATGGGTTCCTTTGATGATCATGACATGGCACCGAGTATGCTCTATGCTTGCCTCTAAGGAGGATCCTGCACATTAGAAAGGTTGTACGGTCCCCGAAGACCTCCTTTGGTAAACCATTGGTTGAAGGACCCGAGTTCTCCGTTTGAGTGGCCATGGGAAGGCCTGTATGAAGATTGGAGTCTATGTATGATCTTGGTTCCAAGGGAGGAAACTGTTTGTCATATGGAGAGGCCATGAAACAGGGAATTGGTTGTGAATGGGGCAGTTCAGTTACTGGAGTTTGGTAATGTGATGACCCAAAAAAAAAATATATATATATATATATATATATATGATTAAAGTACAATAATAATAAAATAATAAAAATAGTCATTAAGTTAATATCAATACAGAAGTGTTTTTCTGTAGGATCCTTGATTCCATGTTTGATGCCTAAGAAAGACCTTGTCTTAGCGAGTGCTCAGAGACCATTGCGGCTCAGTCGCTCCCTGGAGGTCAGCCTGGTCAAAATGGAATTTCATAGGATAAACAGGATAGACACTATTTGTACACGTAAATAAGTATATATATACATAAAATAGTGTTTTGACAGACATAATTTGTAGAAATACATAATAAGATAATAATAATATAGGTATCATATGTGGGGCCCACAAGACTATGTGGGGTCCACATGAGTCCCGGAGCCACAAGACACTGTTTATATACGTAAATAAGTACATAAAATAATGTTTTAACTGATATAATTTGTAGAAATATATGATAAAATAATAATAATATAGGTATCCTATGCGGGGCCCACAAGACTGTGTGGGGCCCACATGAGTCCCGAAGCCGTATGGAGGTTTTCACAAGTCTCAAAGCTATGTAGGATGCATAAAATCGTATAAGAGTTATTCGAGTTACGTAGGATCCATTCGGGTCTCGAAGTTGTGTGGGGCCCACAAGACCATGTGGGGCCCACATGAGTTTTCAAAATTTAAATTTAATTCTTATTCAAAAATAAATAATAAAATAAATGATTACTAAAAATAGTTTAAAAGTAATAATAATAAGAATAATAATGATAATAATGATAAAGAAAAATAATAAAATAATAAAATAATTAATTAACTAATTGATTAATTAATTAGGTAAGTAATTAATTAAAAATTTATTGGGAATGGTGGCAAGCACTCCCACATGGCCTCCATTCCCATCCCACACTCAACCCATACCTTACCCATACCTTGCCCATTCTTTAATTTTTAAAATTTTAAATTTCAACCCATCTCCCCACACTTTTATAAATTCCATTTTTTCCCCAAAATTTTCCTATAAATAGGGAGCTCTCAACCTTCATTTTTCACAACAATTTTCTAAGGAAGAGAAGGATTAGTGAGTGAAAGAATTTGTGGTGGAGTGAGAATTTTGAGTAAGTTCTCACTCACCCACTCTTTCCGATCTCATATCTTAAAGATAGATATTGTGTTCGTAGCACACGGTAAAAGAAGAAAGTAAGTAAATTTGATTATGTTAGTATTTTTATTCAAAATTTATACCCGAGTTTATTTGTAAGTAAATTTGATTATGTTAGTATTTTTATTCAAAATTTATACCCGAGTTTATTTGTAAGTAAATTTGATTATGTTAGTATTTTTATTCAAAATTTATACCCGAGTTTATTTGTAAGTAAATTTTGATTATGTTAGTTTCTTTTTATTTTAAATTCATACCCGAGCTTATTTTGTACGTAAATTTTAATTATGTTACTTAGTTCCACAAAATTTCCATGACTTTATTTTTACGCATATTTAATTATACCAGTTCTATCTTTAATATACTTGCATCTATTTTTGGGTTAAGAAATGTTCCAATCCCCTCGGGTAAATTTTCAGCATTTCTTTCTATTCAAAAATAAAATTATATATATATTTTTAACACAAAAATTGTGTGGCATGAGTTTATTTTTACGTTACATTTTTTTATGTAAATATGAGTAAAGATAAGATTTTCACGATATTATTTTAAATTGCATAAATTATAATAAGATGATTTTCAAACCCCTTATGGCAACGAAAGTTCAAAGTTACAGATGCTCGGTACCGCAGCTTAAAGTTTATACGGATCAGAGTGCACCCACACTGTTTACAGAGTGGTTATTTATGTTAGTGGATTTCTCCTGAGTGCACACCTGGTTTAAGTCCAGGACTTAATAAGGAAAATCTCACTTAAAGTTTACGTACGTTGATTTAGTTTGGTCGGCCAGCCAGCTAAGTCCAGTCTTCGGACCGCACAACCCAGTCATGGGGGTAAACATGACTTACGGCAAACAGGCCTAAGGGTGGTTTTTATAATATATGTTTATACATATTTAATTACGTATACAAGTTACTGATGATTTGAAGGAAAAGTATAAGTTTACGTGAAAAAGAATCATTCTGGTGCTTAAATGACGATCTAAGGAAAACGTATAAGAAAAAGTATATGTATGTTTATCATTAAATGTTTTTACAGTTTTAAAGTTAAAAGTTTAATTTAGCAGTTATAATATATGATTATAAAAATTTACTGTTGAAATTGATGACAAAAGTTTTATGCAGAAATTTTTAAATTTATGTTTATTCTAAAAGCAGTCTTGAAGTTATAGTATTCATTATTGTTTTACGAAATTCTTTAAAAGCTCATTTTAGCCACACACTAATAATAATCTTATTTACTTACTGAGCGTCGTCTCACCCCAATCATATTTTATTTCAGATAACTCTGAAGGACATGTCGGAAATCAGGCTTAGCAAGCATGCGGGTGGGGATTAGAAAAATAAAGATTAATTAGAAATATAGTATGATTTCAGATATTTACGTTTGTGTAATTTTCTTCTTTTGAAATAAGTGATTGTAACATGAATAATTAGCGCTCTGGTTTGAATAAAATTGAGTTTATTTGCTTCCGCTGTAAATTAGTAGCAAAAAGTTAATATCCCAGGCCCCTCAGGGTCGGGGTGTTACAGGTAAGGTTCTGGATCAGGTTCTTTTGGAGGAAGAAGTCCTTCTTCACGAAGAATCTCAAGGGCTCTGTCATAGATCCATAAGGGCTTAGGTTTAGGATCTGGATGCCGGATTCCTATCCATGGGCTGCTTGGGTCATCAGGTTTCCTCTAAGGAGAAAAGGGTTTACAAGAAGATTTGGTTTCTTTCTGTTGTGATTTATGACAATTGTTGTAGACATCCTATTTTTGCCCTAACCAGATAGAACAAGGGGTACATTATTATTATTATTATTATTATTATTATTATTATTATTATTATTATTATTATTATTATTTTATTATCACTATTATTTTTATTTATTATTGTTATTATTTTTATTCTTTTTATTAGTATTTTTCTTATCTTTATTTTATTATTACTTTCTTATAATTATTTGTAATGTTTATTATTATTACTAGTAGTATTATTAGTATTACTTTACTATTATTATTTTGGATATTATTATTATTATTATTGTTGTTATTTTTATTATTACTATTTTCATATATTATTATTATTACTTTATTATTATTTTTATTATTTTGCTATTATTATTATTATTAATTATTATTTTTAATATTAGTATTATTACTTTATTTACTAATTATTATTATTTTTATGATCATTATTACCATATTTATTATTATCATAAAAATATAAAAAATAAAGAAAAATAAAAAATGAAAAAGGAAAAGAAGGGGGCGCTAGGGTTGGCAAAAATTTTATAAAGAGGGGGGGTGGCGCACAGCAAAAGGACACAGGAGAGCCGGGGGGAAGCACAGACCCAAAAAAAAAAAAAAAAACCTTACCTTGCAGTCTCGTGCTGCAGCAATGGAGTCGTCGGCGTTTGCGCAGTCAACTAAATGAAACCAATCGAACAGCGATTTCTTATCCGATCAATGCGAAACTTTACGAGGTCTTTTCTAACCCTTTCATCTTAATTGTCACCGTTCAGATTCTTCTTTTGAGTTTTCCCCCTTTGTGTTAATTTCTTGCACAGCCGTATCACCGCCGCAGCAGTGGAGTCATCAGCGCCTGCGCATCCAACTAGACGAAGCCAATCGAGCCACGATTTCTTGTCCGATCAATGCGAAATTTTACGAAGTCTTTTCTAACCCTTTCATCTTAATTTTCACCATTCAGATTCTTCTTTTGAGTTTTCTCCCTTTGTGTTAATCTCTTGCACAGCCGTATCACCACCGCAGCAGTGGAGTCATCAGCGTCTGCGCATCCAACTGGACGAAGCCAATCGAGAGGCGATTTCTTGTCCGATCAATGAGAAATTTTACGAGGTCATTCCTAACCCTTTCTTCTTAACTTTCACCATTCAGATTCTTCTTTTGTGTTTTTTTCCTTTGTGTTAATTTCTTGCACAGCCATATCACTGCCGCAGCAGTGGAGTCATCGGCGTCTGCGCATTCAATTGGACGAAGCCAATCGAGCAGCGATTTCTTATCCGATCAATGCGAAACTTTACGAGATCGTTTCTAACCCTTTCATCTTAATTTTCACCGTTCAGATTCGTATTTTGAGTTTTCCCCCTTTGTGTTAATTTCTTACACAGCCGTATCACCGCCGCAGCAGTGGAGTCATCAACGTCTGCGCATTCAACTGGACGAAACCAATCGAGCAGCGATTTCTTATCCGATCAATGCTAAATTTTACCAGGTCGTTTCTGACCCTTTCGTCTTAATTTTCACCATTCAGATTATTATTTTGAGTTTTACTACTTCATTTTAATTTATTGCACAGCCGTATCACCGCCGCAGCAGTGGAATCGTCGGCGTCTGCGCATTCAACTAGATGAAGCCAATCGAGCGGCAATTTCTTATCTAATCGATTTGAAAACTTACTCGGTTGTTTCTGACTCTCCCTTGTTAATATTTACTGGTTTGATTAATTTCTTTGAGTTTTGTAATTTTATCTTCATCTCTTTGACAATTTGTCCACACACCCACTACACACACTCAGCACACTGCCTACACGTACACTGCACACGTTAAATATAGGCTGTATATTATTATATTTATTATAATATTGTCAAATTCTTATATTTCTATTATATGGTATTATTCATAAGATCTTTTAAGGTGTATATGTTAGTAAGTTAATTACTTTTTAGTCATAGTATCACTATATATATTTATCTTGAGTTTTGGGTTTTTATTATTGTGGTATTTATTGTAGACATTAACTAGCCTATTCTCGTTATGGTAGGATTTTAATAATTTTCTTGTTTACATATATTTTTTGTAGATGTTAATTGATTTATTGTTATTCTCGTTATTTGTTTTATTATTTATTGTTAAAGTTCTGTCTGTTCGTTTTTCCCGTATTGTCATGTATTTATTACTATTATAATATGTGTTGATTATTTTGCGTTTAGGGTTTTTGTCATAATTAAGGTTCACATGTGGGGTTATTATTATTTTGTATATTTAGTGTTTATATCATATGTACATTAATTTTTGATTTGATTTATTTCCATAATTTCCCATTTGATGGTCATATTGGATATTTACATATTAGTATTAGCTTTAAATTGTTTTTATAGTTTCACAGCTTGCTTACCCTTTGTATAATTACCTGCTAGTCTTAGGGTTACTTGATTTAATTTGATGAGTAGATTGTTTCCTTAGTTTTGGTAATTTTGTTTATGTATTGATTGTGTGTTCCCATTAGGTAAGTTGCTATTATAATATATAGATTATTATGGTATTACTATTATACTTATATTAGGTATTATCTATTATGATATTCTTTTTTTTATTTCTAATATATATGGTATTACCTCTTATGATGTCTTTAGTATCTTGATACATATATTATCTTATGATAATTTGTTACTTATTATCCTATTACTATATATTAAAACCTCCCATCCTAGTATTTTCCTATAAAAAAAATTTAATACAATTTCAAAATTTGGGAGTATATTTTCTTAAGTATTTTCTTAATTTTTTATCCCTATGATTTTAATGCTGGGGTATGAGCTTTCGGGCTTCACGTACCATTGGTTCTGAGGGAATATGTAAATATTTATATTTTATATATATTTTTGTATTATTTATTTACTTATTTATTTATTTATTCACTTTGCACGTGTATTAATAAATTTACTAGAGGAGTAATTTTAAAGACTTTTTAGATTAACTTTGGGATAATTCTAAATTAATTAGGTACCGTTTGTAAGAACGAGCGTGTAGGGGGTGCTCGTACCTTCCCCTCGCGTAACCGAACTCCCGACCCCAACTCTGGTAACGTAGACCCATTCTACCCCTAACGGGGCAGTAATCATGTGTTTTAATCACACTAAAAGGTTAGTGGCGACTTCGACATTCCCTATTTTTTCTTGAAAATTAAAATTGATTTTATTTCACCGCCTGGGGCACACGCGCTCCTGGACGTCGCGACAATTGCAATCTAGATCGCACATCGAAGGATCAACATCCCAAATGAAATGTCCTTCAATTTTATCAGTGTAGATGGGGGATCTGTCTGCTTCAACGGTGCTTACAGGAATGTCGTCTTCAAAAGTTATAGGCTTTATCATCAAGGATTGGAACACTGGAGGAGTGCTAGATGAAGCCATGTCTTTTGGGTTGAACACCATCTTTACTGTTCCATCTGGAAGTCTTTGAAACTTGGGATCTGAGAGATGGATGTGTGTCGATTGTTGATGAAGTTGCTCATAACTGGAAATGCATTCGAGAGGAATGAGTTGCTTTAATTCTTCTTTGGGAATCTGCCGTGGAATCTGGAGAATAGTGGGAACATCATCCTCTCTTTCGGCAGTGATCAGGATTGTGTCTTCAAATTGTCTTGGAAAGGGCAGATCTACAGCATGATCTTGAAGTCTATAAATCAGTTGATGATGAAGAGTAGCCAAGTAGGTTGAAGAAACCTGCGGAGCACCAGTAATCTGAAGCTGGACCTTTATGCAGTTCCTTAGATTTTTGTCTCTCAGAGGAATATTGATATTGGGAAAGAACGTGAGACAGACGCTACCAACTTGAAGAGTGGTAAGCGAAGTGTCAATTGCTGCATGCTCATATTGAGTGTAGATAGTATTGAGAAGAGTGATCCTAGCTGTGACAGGAAGTCCTTTACGGCCATGAAGATTAAGAAGGAGTCTAACAGCACCAAAATGAAGATAAGTATAACCTTCTCTGATCCATTGATTTATCAGATCTTGATCAAGCTCAAGATCAACATATTGTTCTCTGGAAAAGGCTGGGATAAGACACTTATCAAGGGCTATAGTCTGAACGAACTCCTTGACTTGTGGTCTATTATGAGATATAAGAAGAGTACGGACTTGGTTGGCTAAAGATCTTTTTCTTCTGAAAATATTGTAGGAATTTATAAGTGGAAGGGAGGTTTCCTGGATCTGAGCAGAGTTAGAAATATAAGAGTATTCTACTGAGTTGATAATTTTGGAAGAAGTGGTTCTCTTTATAGAGGGAGGAAGAGAAATGGAAGAAGAAAGTCGAGCAGGGGTGATTTCTGTACTTTGAGAGTGAGAATCCATGGGTGAAGATTCCCCTTAAACTATTTGTACCTCGTTCTTCTAAAAGCACTTATATGATCTTAACTCTCCTAGACTCTAGGAAAGGTCATGGCTCTGATACCACACGAGATTCGGGAGCCCCAAGACCTGCCAAAGGAAAGCAACCAATCTAGGACAATTAGGAAGGAGTTTAATCCCAATTTTCCTTTTGGAAATCAAAGTAGTAGTAAAAATTTGATCATTTGCAGCTCTAAAGAATTGAGTATGGGAAGACCAACAATCTAATGGTAGAACTTTTGGATTAACCATGGTCTTATGGGATCCCGTATCAATGTATGCAACAGCAGGTATAGGTTTACCGTATTTTTCAAGGAGGGGCTGAATTTGAACATAAGGACTTATCTGAGAATCTTCAGAAGAGAGAATAGGTTGGACCTGGAATGTTTCATCTGAATGATAGTCATCTTCTGAATCCAAATTTTTTAAATCAGTAAGGACAAGATTAGTTTCTTCAGTCATCTCTTCTTATTCTGAAAGGACAGATTCAACATCTGCATCGAGTTCTTCATTCTATAACTGCTGGGCAAGCTTTGCAGATTTTGTCCTGTTCATTGGGCATTGTTTTGCATAGTGGCCTTTCTTCTTGCAAATGAAATAGCGAGGAGATTTGTTATGTTCTCGTCGAAACTTCTTCTTGAAAAATCTGAACTTCTTTCTTCTTTGAGATCTTTTCTAAAGTGCTTGTCAAAACCATAATCTTTAAAGTGTTTCTTCTTTTTAGGACTACAGATGCAATCCTTTTCTTTGTACTTGATCTTCAAATAAGGCTTCTTGAATTGCTTTGTAAATTTATGATTCAATTTCAACATTTTTTAGAACAATTGGTGGGTATCATATAATTTTTGAAGGAGAAGGCCAGCTGATGAATTTCTCCTATTGAGATATCTCTGAGTGGTCGTGAGAGAGATGCAATCTTTCTCAGTAAATCTGGCTGGATGTCTTCTGGTAAAGAATTAATATAAACTTGTCTGAGATTATCATCATTAAATCCACCAAGAAGATAATATCGCCTACACATTCTTTGATAGTGAAAATCAAGATCTTTCCTTTTCCAAAAGCAGCATCTTATTTCGAAATACTCTTGTCTAACTTCATTAGCATGAGTATCTGAATCTCCAATAAATTCTCGATAAAGCGTTCTCAAAGCATAGGAGGGAGTCTGGGATTTAATGAATGTTACCTGTCTATATTCACCAAGACTTTGAAACCAGTCTCTTAAAGTTCCAGTAAATCTGGATGTGAATTCAATGAGAACTGTTTCTAAAGTATTCCTAGGCTTGGAAAGCTGAAGGTCAATCCATGCACCAAATTCACCAATTCGATCTCTCCATTTAATTGGAGGTAATCCATCAAAGGAGAACCAAGAACTATTGGTTGAATGATGGGGAACCGGATGATGAGTAGTTGAAGTAGCCTTAGTGGGTTCTTCCATAATGGGAACTGTGGTGTCAGTTTCTTCATGAAATTCTTGTGTTCTGGATGATCCGAGATCAGTAGGAGATGTCATCAACATATTGGTGAGATCAATAATCTCTTGATCTGAGGAGGAGGACCATGTTTCAGTGGAAACCTCACTGTTATCATCAGTGGGTATTTCAGGGACAAGGTCAGCAAGCAGAGATGGAGATTGATCAGGTGGTGAAAATGGGCTCTTGAGTTTATGATCAACAGGCTCAGAGGGCAAGGGTTTTTTCGGGATTGGCAATCTTGCAGAAATAGGTGTTGATGGAATAAGAGAATGTCTCTTGAAGATCTCAGCGGTAGATTTAAAATGTTTGGAATAATCTGGTTGGTAGGATGGAGTTGGTGGTGACTGAGAAATCAAAGAGTAAGGTGGAGTATATGGAAAAGCTTTAGGAATATATGTAGGTGATGGAATTGGATGATGATCTCGTTCTATCTGAGATAATTGGTCTTTATGCCTTCTGATTTCTGCTTCCTTTTCATTAAACATGGATCCAAAATATCCTGCAGAAATAAATTGCCTAAGCTCAGCATCAAGATTATCAATTCTTCTCTTGAGATCAGTATACAAAGCCTTGATTCTGGAATCAAGGTGGCCAAATCATTGGTCCATCTGAGTGCCATGATGTAAAAGTTTATCAACCTTGTGATCAATGGCAGATAAAGTTGTATTTTGGGATCTGGCATTCTAAGTTTGCCAATTTAGAACTTGTTCAGCCTGTGAGGGAAGTTTTCTGGAACCGTCTGGTTGGACTTCGGAGAGTTGGATGAAAGCTCCACCAACTTCCAAGTTTGATTCTTATGCAGTGATTCCATTTCTTCAATCATAGCACCCGTCCACCTACTTTTCTCTTGGTCGTGCACTGCCTCTTGAAATATAGTTGGATCCTTGCAATTGGTAATGAAAGTATAAGATACTAACTCTTCAAACTCATACTTTGGCGGTGGTCTGATAATGCATCTGGATCACCGTACAGGAATATTGTCGACTTGCTGGTTTCTCAAACTAGAACTCCCTGCAACCGAAGGACCAAGATCATTGTCATTGCCTTGAGTTTCTAACTCTACCTGAACAACATGTTCGTCTCTGCTCCAGTTTTCTGGCACCTATTTCACTTCATCAAATTCTTGAGTATGCTTTACCATAGTTTTCTCATCGAAAACTACATCCCTACTGATCACCACCTTATTTGACATTGGATCTCATAGTTTGTACCCCTTCACACCCTTTTGATATCCCAAAAAAATGTAACGTCTAGACTTTACGTCAAGCTTCAAGCTCTTCTCACTAGACACGTGAACATAGGTTCGACAACCGAATACCTTCAATCTGGAATAGTCTACTGCATTTCCTTTCCATACCTCTTTAGCCACTTTCCCCTATATTGATGCCCTTGGTGATCGGTTTACAAAGAAACAAGTCATACTAACTGCCTCAGCCTAGAAATTCTTCGATAGCCCTGCATTAAACCTGAGACACCGAACTCTTTCAGCTAGAGTTTAGTTCATCCTCTCTACCACACCATTTTACTGAGGTGTCTAGCGAACAATGAAATGTCTCTTAATGCCCTGTTGCTCACAAAACTCCATGAACCTAGAATCGGCATACTCGGTCCTATTATCTTACCTGAGGCATTTGATTCTCCTCCCTGTCTAGTTTTTCACTTCATCTTTCCTCAACTTAAACCTAATAAACGTATCAGACTTGTGCCGCATGAAGTATACTCAGGCTTTCCATGAGTAATCGTCAACAAAACTCACATAATAAGTATGTCCACCTCTTGATGCTACTCTAACTTGTCCCTACACATTAGAATGTATATAATCAAGAATGTATTCTGTTTTGTGAATAGCTTATTTGAATTTTACCCTATTTTGTTTCCCAAGAATACAAATCTTACAAAAATTCATCTTAAATGTTTTCATACCTTTCAAGAGTTTCCTCTTGTAAAGTTCTTTCATACCATGTTCACCCATATGCCCAAGCCGTATATGCCACAAAAATGGTTTCATCAAATTCAGCATCTACGGCTGCAGCTCCACCTACAACAGTAGTTCCCTGCAATGTATAAATATTTCCATTTGACTTTTGCCCTTTCATCGCCGTCAAAAAACCTTTCCACACTTTTATAATCCCACTTTCGGACTTGTAATTGAATCCATTACAATCCAAAGTGCTAAGTAAGATGAGACTCTTCCGTAGGTTCAGTATGTGTTTTACATTACTCAAGGTTCTCACAGCACCATCAAACATTTTAATTCTAATACTTCCAATGCCAATGATTTTACAAGAGACGTCATTGCTCATAAGAACTGAACCTAAATTTACTAACCTGTTAGTGCTGAATCACTCCTTATTTGGAGTCATATGGTAAGAACATATCGAATCTAGAATCCATGAGTCCGTGAGGCAATCCGACCTCAACGAACTGAAAGTACATCCCCATCACTGCAAACTAAATTTTCTTCTTGAACTACATTTTCTGATTTTGAAGCCCCTTCATGCTTTTCAGCATTTCCTTTCTTCCAATCCGGACACTCCGATTTAACGTGCCCTTTTTTACTGCACTTATAACACCGAATATCATTTTTCTTCTTGGATTGAGTTCAAGTGTAACGACCCAAATAAAATGGAATTTGACTAATTAAGAGGGAGAGAAATAGAAACAGAAACAGAAGGAGGTTGTAGATTTTGTCGACGACATTGCATTTGGGGGATAAAATAATTTTTAAAAGATTGCCTGGATTCGTCGACGAACACAGGGTTTCGTTGACGAAGGATTTAAGAATTTCGTCGATGAACACAGGGCTTCGTCGATGAAGAAATACCGAGAGGGGTTTTGGTGCTGACTAAATTTTGTTGAAAAAGACTGAATTTCGTCAACGAAATTAGTGAGAATTCGTCAACGAATAAGCGGCTTGTCGACGAAATCCCCTACCTATATATATGTAAAAATCTTATTTTTATTCACTTTTAACGCTCCACTCTCTCTCCTCTCTCTCCCCTTCGGCTCTCTCTCTCTCTCTCTCTCTCTCTCTCTCTCTCTCTCTCTTTTTTCAATTTTGGCCCCGCCAGTCGCCGGATCGAAGATTTGAGGCTACCACGACGCTCGTGGCGAAGTTCTCTATGAGTTCGTCAGAGCGGATCATTGGGGAAACGTAGTTGGAAATCATTTCTAAGTTGAGGTAAGGCTTTTTAAGCCAAATTAGACTTTGTGATAGTTATCAGAATTGATGTACGCATGAAAATACTGATGTTTAATACTCGGAGTTTTGAGTTTCAGGGTATTGAGTAGGAAATCCTACGGGGGGTCATGCTAGGATATTTTATAGGTTTTCTCAGTAGTCAGGTAAGGGAATAAACTAAAGCAGTTATTTTCCATGCAATTTATTATTAATTATGAGTATACTCATTTTCAGAAAAGCATATGCTATATTTGTATATCACATATGAAATGTATGTTTGGAAAATACTGCTATTATGATTAAAACGTATATGTATGTATGAAATGCCAGAAATGATGGTTTTAGAATATGAAGTATGACTTTAACGGCACATGTGTGGCATGAACATTATTTTTATATGAAGTGAATCATGATATGAATGATTTTACGAGTAAAGCATATTTTCAAGTATTTTGAAAAGACGAGTTATGCTATATTGAGTTTGATGAATATATGATAAATGAGTTATTTTCAGAATGTAAATATCTGAAACGATTTGGTGTGAGGTCATACTTATGTTATCGGCGCAAGGCCGTATCTATGATTTCGGCACGAGGCCGTATTTATTATGCTTTCGGCGTGAGGTCATATTTATTATGTTATCGGCGCAAGGCCGTATTTACTATGATTTCGACACGAAGCCATATGTATGAAATTATGTACTATATGTTATTAGAACCCGGATGTTAGTTTAGTTCAGTTGAGGAGCTCGGTACTGTAGCTATATTGTAGATCAGATATCTACATCAGATTAGTGCTAATCATCCCACGAGGGGATGGGAGATGGATAGTCGATGTGGCTTACAGTAAAGTATGGACGTCCACCTGGAAGTCCGGACCAGGTTGTGGGGGGCCCATCGTACTTACAAACATATTTGATTCGGCAGTAGTCGGCTGGCCATTGTCGGGTCCGGCCTTCGAGCTGCACAACCCGTCATAGGGGATAATACATGACATTAGCTAGCTATTCATCTCGGGTATATTTTCAATACTATTCAGCTATAACAGATGTTTTATGTATGATATGACTTATTAGAAAATATGAAAGCATGTGAATATTCAGTATGATATGATGAATTTTTGTGAAAATATGAAATGCACTGTATATGTATAAATGCCTTAAATGTTCATGTTGCCACACAATTGTATTTAGTTTATTTTCCCTTACTGAGAAGTGTCTCACCCCCAAACTTAATTAATTTTTCAGGAGCCCCTGAGAGACCGGCGGGTCAAAACTACCGTTAAGTTAGTGAGATTACCTGTGAGGAGGGTAAGATTTTGTAATAGGAACAGAATTATTTTGTGTTTGTTCCTAGAGATATTTTGATGTATTTGAGGATGTATAGAAGTACAGTTTTATAATGTTATAGAAAGCTCTGGTATTATGCTTTAAGGATGAATGTTTGGATTTTATGTTTACTGCTGCGTAGATTTCCGCTGTGTTTGACAGGTATCCCCATTATCCACGAGTTCGGGTTGACCATTTTATTTATTATGTTATATTTTATTGAGGGTCGCTACATCAAGATTTTTTACTCAATCCATTTATGAAGTTTCCTTTCCCATGATCATAGTTACATTTCACCACAAGTCCTTCTTCGTGTGAATTTTCATCGCAAATTTTCAGCCTTTGATGAAATCCCAACAAGGCACTTGTCACCTCTTCCAAGTTTAGTGTCTCTTTCCCCCTTGTAAGAGTAGTAACTAAATTTTCATGTGTGAATCATTGGTAAGGAATTCAATAGCATTAATGTCTTATCATCCTCTTCAAACTTCACATCAACACGCATTAAATCACTTATAATTTGATTGAATGCGTTGATATGTTGATTCAAGTTCAAACCTTAACCATCTTAAGCTAATAAAGACACTATTTAAGAAATAATTTGTTAGTAAAGGATTTGGAAATGTACTGATTTTCAACCTTTTTCCAAATAGCCGTAGGTGAATCTTCCTCCATGACATGTTAGAGTACTTCGTCGGCCAAACATAATCGAATTGTAGCAACAGCTTTTACCTCTAATTCACTCCAATTAGCCTCATCGATACCTTCCAATTGAACACCATACAAGGCCTTCACCATTCCTTACTGCACAAGCAAATCTTTCACTCTCCTCTGTCACAACTCGAAGTTTTTGGTTCTATCAAATTTGATAACATCAAACTTTGCAAATGAAGTGTTTGATGCCATAACAACAACGCTCTAATACCAATTGTTGTGAATGAACTATGAATTGCACAGTGGAATTTAAACGCAGCAAATAACAAAGAACGAATATGGAATGCACACACACAGTATATCTAAAAGCAAAACTTAATTACGCAAGATTTATGTGGTTTGGCAAAGCTTACATCTACGGGAGCAATCGGCAAAGGTTTTCACTATGAGAATGTTTAAGAACACAATACAATACAATGATCTTTCACACTCAGAATATACCCAAAATGGTATATTTATAAACACTTCAGAGGCTTCCCTCCAAACTCCCAACCATATTAACGCTCACATTCAAATTTTGAAATCAGTTTCGTTGCCTCGAGCAAATCAGTCGATGCTTTACTACTGTTCCTCTACACAAGTGATTTCAAATATGTTTTATTTCTTTGTTTATGCACTCCATCAAGTGTAGAAGCCACAAAAACACAATAAAATTTGAAATCAATGCTCTCGGACGCAATATAAAAGTATTTAACACTCAGTAATTGCATTTCAAGTGAAGGTTGGTGCATTTAATTTGGTCGCTTGACTAGGTTAAGTTATATCAAGCATCTTTTTTGTCTTGCATAATAAGAAATATGTGAAATAGGACAAGTCAATCAAGAAAGAGGGTCATAATACATTTATAAGCTATAAGACTAGTTAGTTTGTTCCCATAAGTTATTATCGTAACAAAAAAAACACACGCAAGATAACTATCATTATTAGTTTACTTCAGTGCTATTCAATCTAATCTTGTAACATAAATTTTAACCATTGAAACTAAGGCGTTCTAAAGGCATATATAAGAGCAACTAAGTGGCATAAGTTACGAATTCGCCCATTGTGTGGACATCATTTATAATATATTTTTTAAAAGCTTTTAATAATTTCCTTATAAAATATGACAATATTCAACATCTTGAAAAATACATCTCAAGGGAGATGAGAGCATAGAAGCAATCGCATCGAAGTCAAGTGTTTCTCAACTAAAATGTGAGAAGCAAGTTTCTTTTCCATAAATGCTTGATAATTTCAAATATTTTTTTCACATTTTATTCATGCATGGAGCAAGATAAACACATCATTATTTTATTGCTGAGTTATGTCCTCGATTCAATCTAAACTTGAAATTGTTGCTAAGTGGGAGGTATCATCAATAAGATAAGAATTTCAAAGTGTAATCCCTTTGAGTTATGAAGACATATTCTTTTTTATTTTTTTATGTAAGACTACACACACATAAAGTTGGGAGTTGAAACATCCTTAAAGAAGTTCTTATTTGTAGCATGGTAAAAAATTTTACTGGGATTTCATCGACATAACTAGGAAATATCGTCAAACTATATAAATTCTTTGTTCTTCTCTCTTTAATTTCTTATATTTTTCTTTCAACTTAATATTTATGTGTACGCATAATCCGGGGTATATTCACAAAATTTGCCATTGAAAGAAAACTATTAACTCAAAGTAGCTATTACATTGTTCTTTTCATTTTTTTTTTTTTTTCTGATTTTTCTTTCTAATCTCCATATAAATTTATTATAATAGGGTGAAAGCAATTAAGACAATAATTTTTAATCAATAATAAGTAACTTTTTCAAATATGCATGTTAAGTTTTATGAGAATATATCCATCTTTGTGTACGTTAAATGAAATCAAATGGTTTGGCAAATAATTAAGCTTACACAAAAAAAAATACAACTATATATAAAAATATATATAAATAATCAATTCACGGGAGAGAAGCAAATTTTTTATGTTAAGATCCTTATGGTCTCGTTTGGAACTTAGAAAATGTTAGGGAAAGGAGAAATTTAACAAGATCTGCTTTTTAATATTTAGTTATGTTTGTGCCATTTTGATACACATCGTGGGATATGGTAATGGTCCCCTAAGTATGATAATCACCTAGACACATGGCAAATAATGTGAATCACTTACCTGAACGTCATCATAAGAACTACAATAACAAGTCACCTAGGCGACATATATGATGAGTAATCGTCTGCACATATGGTATCGTCAAACTGGCGATAGTGCCCCGACCCTCTAGGTGGGCCCGAAGTTCTACTAAACCTACATAACATACATCTCTCTGATACCATACATATTCAACCCGCCCAATTAAGGGAAAAACGGGTGTTCTATACTAACTTGTATAAACATATACAGCAGAATACATACATCATCTAATACTTACCAGAGTTTCTAACTGTTTCTCATATACATCACACATAACTCAAAACATAATCTGCTATATATTACAATCCCCAAAAGAGATAGACACTGTCTAATATCTCACCATCTCTAACAAGAACTGTCTACTATCCAAATTCAGCCCAACAGGACGCTAGGCCCGATCCCTTGGAGGACCTGAAAACATGATTTGTATGCTAGGGTGAGACACCTCTCAGTAAAATGGATTATATTATCATCAGTGTATGGCTAGCATGACATTTCGTGTGTACATATACTACTTACATTTAAATACATTTAATTGGCATTTTAGAACTGTCATGCTCTGTAAATCTGAAAATACATACTACTGGCTCAATATAGCTCTTTCTATAGTAAATATGTTCATATATTCCTAGAAGATACAACTTAATCTGTAGGACTAGTGTCGTCACACGATAACATACACGTGCAACATGCTTCCCCCCATGATGGGTTGTGCGGCTCAAAAGTTGGACCTAACAAATAGTCAACCGACTAATGCTAAGTCAAACATAAAGTAGTACGATGGTGCCTACTCACTCTGTACCCAAAGGCTGCCCAAAGGCTGAGTCATCCAGAATTACTACATCGGATGGAGCCCCGAAATTTTTGCATCGGGGAGTACTTTACCTAGGTCACCAGTCACCTTTCCCATCCATACTCTATCTGAGACGTGTGGTTGCACCCCTACATACATATAGTTACGGTACCGTGCTCTAAACATGAGATCATAATAACGGTGCTCTATTATCACATATGACAATTTACATCATATAAAACTGTAATCATAATTTATTTCATAAACTGTATACAACATAATCTGTACATATCTCCGTAAAATATCTGTCAGATACTGACTCGGTAAAAACCATCATATCATAAACTCGGCATTTTGCCGTCATATCTTATCTCTTGGCATATATAGTCATCATATCTCATATCTCGGCATATAGCCGTTACATTTCAGTATTACACAAAACCTGCCCATTTAATGCCAATTAAAAACTATACTCATGCCACACAATTTTCATCTAGAAACTCATAAATAAATCATCTGCTTGAGAAAGTAAATACTGCTATTAAAACTGGGGTATGAATATCTCCAAGTTGTTATTTTACTAAATATAAATATATAACTAAATAAGGGAAAAATAGAGATAAACAACCCTACCGTCTTTTATTGGTTTTAAAACTAGTGTATCGTTTAAAATAACAACATTCCAATCGATGAAAACATTCATAAAGTCCCATACTATACTTTAAAAATATCATACTTAAATTTAAATGATTAGTTTTGAAAATAAATTCGGTTAATTCAACCCTAGGCCCGGAAACCCTAGAAAAGTCATAACTGTTTATCTAAAAACCGTTTTAACATTTCATTCCGTTAGAACTCATAAACATAGCTAACATAATATAATTCCCTTACCTATTTCCTGAAAAACAACCTAACATGCTTGAAAATCGAACCCTAGCTTTTCCCCGAGATCAAGAATCCACTCTGCTAGACTTGTAAATATTCGCTCCCCGATCCTTGTGATAACTTCCAATCGTTGAAACGGGCAACGAACGACGAATGATCGAAGAGAGAGAGAGAGAGAGAGAGAGAGAGAGAGAGAGAGAGAGAGTGTGTGTGTGTGTGTGTGTGTGTGTGTGTGCTAGTTACAGAGAGAAAGAGATAGATAGATAGATAGAGAGAGAGAGAGAGAGAGAGAGAGAGAGAGAGATTTTCATTTCTTAATTAAGAAGCAAACAAAATCCTATTTATAGCCCCCTTGACCCGGTCAAATTTGTCAACGAAATGGCACCTTCATCGACAAACCACAGTAGTCGTTCATCGACAAAAGAAAGGCTTAGTCAACAAACCCTAAACCTGATATTTTCGGACATTCTGGATCTCTTCGTCGATGATGCTATGAATTTCGGCAACGAACCACATAAGGGCCTTCGTCGATGAGAACATGGACTACGTCGATGAAGCCTGCTGAAATCCCTTTTTTCCTTTTCTTATTTAATTTATTTATTTTCCTGGTTTGGGTATCTACACTAGTTATCAAGGGAATCATAAAGAAAATTTCCCATCCATAGAGAGGTCATGTACTCATCAAGCGAGACAAACAATTAATTGCCAACTCAAGAAACAAAGGTTGCCTAGCCATCAAGAAAAGGTTGCTCAATTATCAGTGATAAAACAAACAATTATCGAGCATGAGAGTCAAATATAACAATTGGACAACTAATGTTAAAAAATGGTCCCAATTTATGACAAGAGCTTTAAATATTTTGAATTTACGACTTATAACCATATTTACATTTTAGGCACAATTTGGGATAAATTGCAATTCCAAGTTTGCCCTGGGGAGGGCATAAAAATGTGATTAGTTTCAGTTATAATGAACCCTTAATACATTCAACTCTATTCATATGATGTGACAAACAACCATAACTTTGGCTTTCATGCTACTTTATCCATCTATTTTATCTCTTACTATCTCTACTTCCCTATCTCTCTCCCTCTCGCTCTCCTTATCTCCTCTAATCTAATTCTGATCACCTCCTTCATTTCTTTCCCATTTCTATGACTCTCATTATCCTTATCCTTACATCTCTAACAAGTGCTAGAATAACAAGTTCATTCATAACCAATTTGTCATCTCCCCATCTCATTCACATCATCATTTCAAAAGGTGCTTGATTTTATTATCAAACTTCTTTTGGCACACCCATAGAAGGAAACTTTATGTCGTCAATTAACAAAGATACAAGGTAAAGCCATGATGTTACCTAAGCCAATTAGACTCATGAATATGGACTCAGTGATGATTCGACAACAATTGGCTAAAGAAAGTTTTTGTATGGTCCCTCACACCTTTGATAAGGTAACAAATACGATGAAGACGATCATGAGGGATGTAAAAACTAAGGTGAGACCTAGGATGGAGAGCATGCGAAGAGATACGTCCGACAATTCAAGAATCACAAACATAAATGCCTATGAAAGCCTTTGTTGTAATTTGCTTATAGTTCTTCTGTAGGCAATCACCTATAATAACAGTGATGCATTTAACCAATATATTTTTTGCAGGACAACACTAAGGGAGAAAGTTGTTCACCCCATAGTTGCTTTATGGACAAACTATCATTTATAATGGCTTCAACTAGGCTCAATAGCATGGGGGCAACAGAATCTTTTCATGGATAATATCAGCTATAAAGATCATACAAATGATCTATTAGTTGATGTGTAGAAAAAGATGAAGAGATCAAACCCACCATCGCCAAAATTATGGGAATTTCTTAGTGATTAAATCTACTAATGAGGTGGTGGATTTTAACTCAACTAAGTATGAGGAGTACAAAATCTTCTCTTTGATCGGGTTCAAAAATTATGAAGACTCCTTAGTTATTGATTACATTATGGAGGAGAAGGATTCTAACTCGGCCAAATGCAAGGAATACAAAAAAAAAAAAATTGCCCAAAGATTTAAAGCTTGCCGAGACGAAGGCCAAGATGATCTTGAGAATAGAGATAATCTCAACACCAATATGGAGATTGGCGAGTTCACCAATGAACATTTTGAGTCATATGAGGACCATCCCTTGGCTTGGCTTAAATATGTTATCAGGTGATCCTCTTCCATCCTCCACTCTTGGTCCATCAAAACATAACTTGTGTTCAATATACTAGGGTTATCACATACAAATAATTTGACCCACCATTATTTAACCTAAGAATATGGCAGAGGTAATTCATTCTTCAAGGCTGAAATGTGAAAAAAAAAAAAAAAAATCTAGTTTAAGTGCCACTTAATAGAGCAGCACTCCTAGAAAAAAAATATATATAATTGCCCATGTCTGGAGGTTTACACAACAATCACCCAAGCAAAGTGCATGACTAGCATCGCATAAGCTAACCTTGCCTAGGCATAAGGTATATTATTTGAAGCAAGGCAAGTTATTTGCAAAAAGGTCGTTGAAGGTAAAATACTTGCCTTGGAAGATGGAATGCCTCAAAACAAAGTAAACCTAGATCAACAATACAAATAAGGTGGAAAGATTTAAGGCAAATAACCATTTAACAAGGTCAATCAATTTATTCAACCAAATAAGGTTATGGATAGAAGTATAACCAAAACTTAATTTGATTCTAGTTTATTCAAATTCAACTAGTTCTTAGGACTTAACTAGAGAATTACAACATAAAATAAAAAGAGGAAACTTATTCTAATTCTCCTAGTAGCTTGGCAAGGGTAGATGGATTTCTTAGTCATTAAGCATAGACCTGGCAAAGCAGATCGGGTCGGATAATCCGTGACGGATAAGGCAGATTATTGAGTGAAAAAATCATAATGCATATTTGACTCATTTAAGTGGCGGATTAAGAGGTTTTGGGTCGGATAATTCATAGCGAATGGGTAGATAATCCGATATTCTCAAATATAATTTTATTAATAATTTATTGCGGCAGAATTTTTCAAAGAAACAAATTACCATACAATAAAATAATTCATAGATTAATATAAAGGGTAACCAATAATGGCGGGTAAAAGGGGTTTAACCAAAACTTTTTTAAACATAAATAAATTATTTTAAATAGTACCAGTCAATAGGTAACCCCAAAAAGAACTTCAAAAGGAAATAGAAAATGAGTGTCTTGGATTAAGCTACAAAGCATCTGAGAGTACTTTATTTATAACATAGCATTTAAACACAACGTTCAGATTTAATTTAAAGCAATCACCCAATATAAATTGAGGTCTTATTTAATTCAAAGCATTGGAGTATACTCTTATCATGAGTGCTAATTGCATAAAGAATTCGCAATCGGTAGAACAATGAGTAAGAAGCATGTAAAAGAAAAATAAAGGTAATGGTTTGCGTTGAGAAGTATTCACGGCACCAGGCCCACACGCAGTACCAGAAAATAAGGGGGTGATTGTTAAAAGAATCAAACCAAAAATGTAGGTCACGGGTAAAAGTTTCACAACAAATAAGTGTATGCAATGTCTTCAACTTTTTTTCCCATGCAATTTAACCATCTAAAAACCTCTTCCATTCCTCTCCCTCCAGAAACACAAGATCACACAGCCTAAACCTTCCTCAATTTATTGTTGATCCTCTCTTTTCCTGCAATGAACAAGAGAACAAATGCAGTTTGGCACAACCCACAGAACATTGAACCACTGCCAATGAAGGAACCAAAGCTCCTTGGAAGACTATAGGCAATGAGACTGAATGTGACTCCTCATCCTTTTTATGCATATGGCACCATGCATACATATATTGTTCATGAAATTTTGAAGAAATCAATATTGAAGAATATCTATTCATTTGATAATTAAAACGAGTGCTTGCAGAAGTGCTGGATTGAGAAAATTCCCACTAATCTACTCTACATTTTTTTTAAACAAATTTTGAAAATCCAGTGCCATGCCTATATACTTTTTTTTTCTTTCTTTTCTTTCCTTATGTTGGGCTAAACTATAATATAATTTAAATGGATATCAGTTCTCAACGCAAACATTGAACTTAATTTTTATACTGGATAGGGAGTTATGAAATATCAGTTGTTATGAAATATTCGTAGTCTTTAGAAATATCCTAAAAGAGACCATCTACGTACATATAGGCATACTGCATACATATACATATATATCATAACACACCCAATTTAATACAACAAACTGATTTAGCACAGATTACAATCATGGATAGTTCTGCTACTTCTACACTTGGTTAAAGCCATGTCATGTATCACCAAAACATCCAACAGAAAGAGAAGATGAAATATATGAATTATAAAGGCCAGTAAAGGAATTAATTTTCATTGCCCTACCTTCTTGTTTGTGTAGAAGCAGAAAATTATATGTAATGTCCTAATATGCAATAATAGCAAAGCGGAGAGAAAGAAGAAGAAGACTTACGAGTTCAAACTTTGAAGCAGATGAACTCACTAAGGCTCAAAGACAAGCTTACAAAGAGCTCCTTCTGGTTCAAAATGTCAACGATAAACTCACGAAGCTCTTAACGAACTCGCGAAGGGCTCTTACTGATTTGTAGTATGGAAGACCAACTCATGAAGCTTCTGCTGCTAGTTCAAAGGGTCAACAACGAACTCATAAAGCTCCTGACAAACTCGCGAAGGGCTTCTGTTGGTTCGAAGTGTGGAATACGAAGGGTTTCGTGCGGCAATCTAGGGCTCGTTCTGCTCTAGAGTCTGGCTATTTGGGAATCTAGGACAATGGGACTGAGCTGGCATGGGGCTGGGAGTGGGAGGGGCCGAGTGGGGCTGGGGGTGGGAGGGGCCGAGTGCGGCTGGGGGCTGTCAACTGTGTTTGTGTGGCGATAGTGGCATGTGGGCCGTGTCACATGAGGGCACTGGGATTTGGCCTCTCGGCACTTGGGAAGTGGGTTGTTAGGCTTTTATGGGTTAATTAGTAATAGGCTTTTAAACAAGTTAGTGGATATCCGCTGAATAAATCCAACCCGACCCGCTAAGGAGGTAGATATGAAAATGGAAAATCATATTCGGTTCATTTAGCAAGCGGTTGATTATAAGTCAATTAAAATGGGTTAGAGGCGGTTTGGATTAACGAATTTTTATCCATTTTGTCGGGTCTAATTAAGCAGAGTCCTAATGATCAACCATCATCATATTCGTCCCAAAACTATTCTAGCGCACATCGTCAAAGTGATTCTAGAGCTTCAATTGCTTTGCCATCTTGTATTATGTCATATTATAGTATTGAGTGATGAACAGAGATTTTGCATTAACCTTATCCTCTAGCCTTGCGAACTTTGAAAAATCCCTATTTGCTAATCACTAACGTAATGGTACTGGTCTCCAAGGTATTTCAAGATTCATCTTCGGCAAGATATCTCCCTTCCCTAATTAAAATCTCATGGCAAGGATTATGCTTTCTAAGAGCCTTAAGAAGGAGTGTTATGGGTTTAGCAATCCACTTGCTAATCAAAAAAATTTTGTGGACTTTGCTTCAACATTAATAGCCTTCGTGAGAAAGGAAATCTATTTTCACTTCATCAAACATAACTGAAACCCCATAGGAGATCAATAAGGATAATCTTCAAATAGCCTATACTAACTTTGCCTTAGGAAAATCATCCAATGGCAAAAAGGAAATCTTTTCTTTTTGGAGGAGGGGATCAAAGAATTCTTCCAAAAAATTCTTAGTTTACATATAGACAATCATGAATGGATGTAGAAGGAAGACTGAAGCAAGAGGCAGAACTCAAGGATGGAAGTAGAAGGGAAACTAAATTTATGAAAAGATAGAGGAAGAATGAGACTTAAATAGATCTAAGGGGAATGGAAAATCCTAGGAAAATAACCATCGTATTATTATTATTTATTATTATTATTGTTATTATTGTTATCTATTGATTGATACCCGTCCATGTGTGTGTGTGTGTTTTTTTTATTGGAATGATAGTTTATTTTAACACGCTGTATATTTTAAAAAATAATTTTCCAAAGTGTGTCATTTTGAAATATATATAGTCAAGGGCTGAGGGCTCTAATTTAAATTGGCATCGGATCCTATTAGCTCTTCTCTTCTCCTCGTTGGTATACTTTTTTTTTTCATTTAGACTATTAAAATGACACATTTAATTGTAATATACCATCAGAGTTTTAAATTGACATTCCATATATTAAATTCAGTGGAACATGATTATATATATGGAATTTGTTGCTTGCATTTGCCGTCATGGTTGAAGAAACTTGTGGTTTGAATTGAAGAATCTTACGGCATCATTTGCCCTTGACAGTGATATTGGGTCCATCCTTCAGTGCGTACCACAAACAGATAGTATTATAATTTCAGAATTCAAACGTACATAGTATTATAATTTCAGAATTCAAACGTACCTTTTGCATTCCCCTTCAAGTACTCCTATGTTCATGTCATTGTACCCACAATGTCCATTTTTATTATATATATATATAAGCCCATTTTATCCGGGACTTATATAACATAAATTAAATAAAATTCATTAATGTGATAAAGTGAAAAAAAAAATACAGGAAAAATTAACTTTTTACATTGAATATAAAAATAAATAAAAATAAAAATAAAAAGCTGAAAATCTAGTGGACTAGCATCTTTAAACCTATAAGTAAAAGAAAATAGAAGTTAGACATGTGGGATTGTACAATTAACATATGGGTAAAATATGAGCATAATTTGAGCTATCAATTTAAATTGGATTGATTGGTTAATTGTTGTTAGAATTGATTGAATTAGATCTCTCGAACCTATAAACAGTGGACTTCTTAGGGAAAGAAGGGAGGCACGCGAACAGACAAAAGCTAAAACAGGGATTGAGATATAGAAAGTAAGTTGTTCATTGAGAGTTTTTTTGAGAAAGAGTTGTGAGGAATAAGAAGAGAGGTCTGAAGATTTGAAAGGTTAAAGGAAAGGTGGTTTGAAGGGCAAGTGCAGTAAAAGGGAATTCAAGAAAGCTCGGGCAAAGGAGGAAAAAGCTGCAAAAGTCAAAATTCAGGGATAGAGGCAAACACTGATTCACTTGGTATTGGTTTTATTTTAATATCTAGCGAATGCTGAATTTTGAACTCAGGATTCCATAATTAGAGTTCAAGCTTAGATAAGATAGCAATTCAAATTTTTCCCAAAAAAATCCAAATAAATTTAGGTATTTAACCACAATTCAAAATATCTGGACTCGGGTGTTGATCCGGATCTGGCTCAAAAACCCTGGTCAACTAGACCTTGATCCAAGTTAACTGACCTGAGTACCCAACTCGGGTCAAACCCAAGTCAATATTTGTGAGTTAAGGTGTGATCCCAAAAGGGAGGTGAATTGGAAATTTAAAAAAAAAAATTATGCGGAAGCATTAATCAATTTTTACTATGATTTTCACAAGTGATCTAACTTCTTAAAAACAACAATATTCCGGCGAATTTCTATCAATATAAATATGGTTAACGATAACAGAGTTTTGGCAATGATTCCAACCAGTGATCAAACAACACAATGAAAATAATCTTTACAACATTCACAGCAGATAAATGAAAATAATCTTTACATCATTCAAAACAGATAAATATCAATTTAAATATGCTTAGAAATAAAAGAGTTAGGTAAGAGAGAGTGACACCGTTTTAACAAGGTTCGGTGATATGTGCCTATGTCCTTACCTCAAGCAATCCGCTGAGTATTTCACTATACCTCCTTCTTTAACGACCCGAAAATTCTACTATTATTTTTTTTCCATATAATAAATTCTGATACCACAAAATATCAATAAAGTCAACCCGTACCCAAAGTGGGGTACCGGGGATATACCTGTCCATAAATACGTACTATCTATGTAGCGGAAAATGTAAAGTATATGAATCTCGTATATAATACTAGAGTTCTACTATCTCCATAATTATACATGTATATCCCCAAAATCCATAAAACATCCTCAGGATTACGCAAAAACATATCTCTCAGCTCAAACACTTAGCCTATAACTAGGGTAGTACCACAACCTCCTCTACCTTGGAGCACGCTCCGCCTGTCTGTTTAGATCTCTTGAAATATTTGAATTCTTTGGGTGAGACACCTCTCAGTAAGTTGGAATAGGTTATTATCAGTGTGTGGCAATATTAGTTTTAGTGTTTCAGATATACAACCATAATTTACTTTTCCTTTCACTGTGAAATCATATAAAACTGTAAACATGTATATATCACTATATTTCAAAATACATACTTTCATTTCACATCATACTATGTATAAGATAATAACTCTATATTAGTAAATGCGCATATATGCATAGAAGAACTGCCTTGGATGGATAAACAATAACGTCATGTATTAACCCCGCATGATCCAGGTTGTGCGGCCCGTAAGCTAAACCTAACCATGGTTGGCCAAACTAGACTAAGTCAACTATATCTGTATTTGTATCTGTATTTGTAACAATAAGTACGATTGGCCTACCCAGCTGGTCTGGACTCCAGGGGGTAACTCTACACTTACATGGCACAATTGACTATATATCACAAGTACTCTATCTGAGAAGTATGGCTGCACTGGTACTTTCCTAAGGCGCCTGAACATCCTGAAATACAAATTCATTTATATTTTTCATTCCAAAAATGATTTTAGCCTTTTGAAAT